>NC_054557.1:1775819-2075819 GCF_017654505.1 Polyodon spathula | reverse complement strand
ACCTTCCCCATTACTCCCCCCTCCCGGGAAAAATAATCCGCATTTTGGTGGTCTTTCCCCATGGAAATGTTTTCAAGATTGGTGCGGTACTAACGGTCATGATCCAATCTCCTGTCCCATGCCCGCCATCATGCAGTTTCTGCAAGATCTGCTTGAGGCTGGTAGATCACCTTCCACACTGAAGGTTTATCTAGCGGCTATTTCTGCTTGCCATGCCCCCGTTGACTCAGGGTCCCCGGGCGCGCATTTTTAGGCTACCCGATTTCTCCGAGGCACTCAGCGATTGTGCCCTCCTAGGAGGGCTACTCTCCCCGAATGGAGTCTTGAGATTGTACTGGAGGCTCTCACGCAGGCCCCAATTGAGCCTATATACTCCATCAAGTTGAAGCACCTATCCATACGACAGCCTTTCTTTTGGCTATCACCTCCGCAAAGCGGGTTAGTGAGGTGCAGGCACTGTGTGCATAGCTCCTTTATGTGTATTTGGGATGATGGTAGCAGAGTGTCACTGCGTGCAAACCCTGCTTTTCTCCCCAAGGTGGTTACAGCCTTCCACGTGAATCAGTCCGTGGAACTGGAGTCCTTTCATCCTCCACCGTTTGCAGTGGAAGAGTATAAGAAGTTGAACCTTCTCTGCCCAGATCGGGCATTGAGATGTTATGTGGACAGGACAAGAGCGCTGCGTCAGTCTGACCAGCTCTTCGTCTGCCATGATCCTGGGACTGCCCCTCTCCAAGCAGCGGCTGTCACATTGGATTGCGGACACAGTCTAGACTGCGTATGATAGTGCTGGCTTACCCCTACCTGGGCGGATAACCGCACATTCCACAAGAGGTGTGGTTACATCATGGGCCTATCGGCAGCTTTGATATAGGAGCTCAGTGACACCTACCAATAGGCAGGAGTGTATCCCATAACGATGTTTGGTGGCCATCTTCTGACCATGAGCATCCGGCGCCCAGACGGGGGGACCATGGGAATCCAAAGCCCAAGGGACTGCTGTTTCCACCTCCGCCAGCAGAGGAAGAATGCCTGCTGTCCCCATTTCCACCAGCAGAGGAAGAACGACTGCTGGTTTCTCCCCCTGCAAGTGAGGGAGAGCCGCACCAGTCCCCTGTAACTAGACTACACACTGCTCCCACCTCCGTTGCCAGGAGACTACACGCTGCTCCCACCTCCGTCGCCAGGAGACTACACGCCTCCACCACCAGGAGCACAGCAGCAGGAGCTGCCTCTGCCTCCACCACCTCCACCGCCAGGAGCAGAGCAGCAGGAGCTGCCTCTGCCTCTGCCACCGCCATCGGCAGGAGCAGAGCACCAGGACTAGATGCTGGCGGTCCTCAGCAGCCCTTGCATAGGCTGCTGAGGGAAGAACTGGAAGACCCGCCAGGCCACAGTGGCCGAGAAGAGGGCCAAAACCTGCACCCCTGCTTGTCCTGATTCCCCGCACATCATCGCTCGGGGATGCCTCCCTCGCTTCACCCAAGAATGCCTGCCTCACTTTGCCCAAGGATGCCTGCCGCTCCACATTGCCTGGGGTTGCCTGCTGCTCCGCATTGCCTGGGGTTACCTACTTCTCCGCATCGCCTGGGGTTGCCTGCCGCTCAGCATTGCCTGGGGTTGCCTGCCATTCCGCATCGCCTGGGGTTCCCCTCCCGAGTTCGCCTCCCATCAGCTCTGCTTGGCCGCAGGGGTCAGTGTGGCCGGAGCCCCACCAGAGGGAGCTGCCGGCTATGAAGAAGGGGGGAGAGGTCAAGAGACCACCTCCCCCCAAAGCAATTTCAATGCAGGAGTTCTTGTGGCTGGAGTCCCACAGGAGGGAGCTGTCGGCTGAGAAGGGGGAAAGGTCAGGAGACCATCTTTCTCAGCAGCCTTTCCGCTGCGGGGGTGGACCACCATGCTGTCAGCAGTGCCACTACCGGCAGGGGAGCTGACAGCATTTTCAGCCATGGGCCCAGTGAAGCCTCCCTTCCCAGCCAAGACTTTGACCTGGACTGCTGGGTTTTAAGGGGGGAGATGGCCGTTGAGGCCAGGCGTGCTTCATAAGAACATAAGAAAGTTTACAAATGAGAGGAGGCCCTTCGGTCCATCTTGCTCGTTTAGTTGTTAGTAGCTTATTGATCCCAGAATCTCATCAAGCAGCTTCTTGAAGGATCCCAGGGTGTCAGCTTCAACACAAGGCACGAGGGGGGGAATATGTGGCAAAGTTCCCTGCCTCTGGGCTATTTATTTGTGTTGTATGTTATGTGTAGTGTGTTAATGTTGGTGTATAGTCATTGGTACACGGGATATAAATGAGTCGTGTACACGAGTGGGTTTAAAATGTATATTTGTATTTAGGCACGAGGATTGCACAGCAATTCCCATGCAGGTAAAATGTAATAACATGCGAGCACGGGGAATTGCACTTTATTAATTCACGTGCAGTTGTACTGAGACTCCAATTGAATGATTGATTAGCAGTCGAGTCTCTTTTTTGTGTTCCATTAGTGGAGAACGGGTGTGGAGACGGAGGTAATAATAATAGTGATAGTAAATAATAATATCAGCTCACGGTCTTTGTCTGTGTTTTGTTTGTCTCTTTATTTTGGCTAAAGTGCCATGTCCTGTGTTTTGTTTGTCTTACAACCTTTTATTTCATTTATGTTCATTTATTAAATGCTGAGCGCAAGCAAGCGCTCAGCTTCACCAAAACTCCACCTCTCTGTTTATTTTGTGTTGGTTCCTGGTTCTGGTCTGACATCACCCACTGCAGCCGTCTTTGTGACAGACAAATACAAATTCCCAATCTAATGGATGAAAATCCCAGGCTGTGAGACTCTTAAATGTGAAAAAAGGGATGGGGGCAGAATACTTTTTCAAGGCACTGTATATATAGTTGTAGTGATAATTGAAAAAGGTACATTTTAGTTAATGTGTACGTTAATGTTTTGTATTAGAAAACAGCACATGAATGACCACACAAGAAAGTCAGAAAACCTTGTATGTAAGTTCACGTGTCAACATGGAGTTTTTTATGTGAAATTCATGTGTTTTTTTCCGTAAGGATCCTCCGAAATATTCTCCTTTTTCTAGGAAAACAGTACAGCTGGAGATGGGGAGATATGTTTATTACAAGTTCAGTGATACCCCTAAATATTTAATTTACTAACAATATTGAATGACTAGGTGGAGCACTTGTTCTCTATTTTACCCATGCAGCTGACAAGACTGGTACAGTATTCAATGTAGTGATGTCCTTGACAGTCCTGAGCCTATTTTTGTGGGTAAAATGAAGAGAAAATGTCATAGTCTGCATTGGTAGTAAGTGGATCATACTTGGGGCACCACAGAACTGTGGGAGAGACTGTTCATTGAAAACTCTTGAATATTCTTAAAGAGGTGACCATTTTCTATTCAATGATACCAAGATAATTTGTAAGCAAGTAGTCAAGTTATCTGGCAACAAACTACCCAGTTGTACTGCTTTCCTATAAAAAGGAGAGTTTCAGAGTGCCATTCGACATATGAGATGTTTTGCCCTTTAAAATGTTTAGCACATTTTTAAAGAGGAGACGATTATGAATGAAGAGATATACAGATATTTTGTTAGTAAAGGGTCTGAGTGAGGAAACTGAACAATACCATCCCGACCCCTAGTCTTGCTATAAATCATGTGTTTTTGATATAATTTGTGAAGGTACTGTATGTTACTAAGATAATTGTCCAATTTGGTAATGCAATTCTTTACCACAAATTATTAAGAATTGTAGACTCTCTGGTCATACAGGGAAGCACCTGTGTGTTTGTAGGTGTCTTAAGTGCAAAATGTGAAGATAAAGCTGCAGAGTCCCTTACCTTCCTTTTCTAACATGTGCTGTAACACCATTTCTATGATTCTTGTTTTGTACAATAATAATAATAATAATAATAATAATAATAATAATAATAATAATAATAATAATAATATAATAATCTTGAAAATGTGAATAATAAAAGAAACATCCATAAATCTGGTACTTGAGGCAAACAGAACGGTTTAAATGAGCTATGTTCATAAAGCTAGAAGTTACTTGTGAATAATTATTAAAGCCACTAACAGTCTAGTACAAGCATATCAAACTGTATTTCATTCATAAAAAATATACCTCAACATTCTGTCCCAGATTTATAAAAGCATGCACATGTTTTACGACCATAAAACGGGCGCTGACGGTTCTGAATTCTTGGATGGGATTTATAAGAACATAAGAAAGTTTACAAACGAGAGGAGGCCATTTGGCCCATCTTGCTCATTTGGTTGTTAGTAGCTTATTGATCCCAAAATCTCATCAAGCAGCTTCTTGAAGGATCCCAGGGTGTCAGCTTCAACAACATTACTGGGGAGTTGATTCCAGACCCTCACAATTCTCTGTGTAAAAAAGTGCCTTCTATTTTCTGTTCTGAATGCCCCTTTGTCTAAACACCATTTGTGACCCCTGGTCCTTGTTTCTTTTTTCAGGCTGAAAAATTAAGACGTGATTTGCGGGGGCAATGTCTCTTTGCGCTTTAGCCCTTGATGCATATGTAATTCCGTATATACGAATATGTAATTCTGAACGAAACCGCTAAAATTGATTTTGCAAATGAGGTGTATTAAATATTCAGTCTAATTTATTAAAGCCTCTGGTAATTGCGGTCCTAGTGTTTGCGTGATTATTTTAAGAACTGTACAGCTCGCGTTAATTTGTCGCAGTCAGTCAGTAGGCTATATAAAAACACGGTGTTGTGGGAGACTTGTCAGCAGCATGAACGGGGCATCGTTTTCTAGCACAAAGAAAAATTTAATAGCATTTTGCAAAGAGCTCATTTTTTTAACCCTTCCGATCAAGTCCATATGTAAATTACGGTTTATAATATAATACGTGTTTCATAGTTTACATGACAAAACAGGAAGTCTGCAAATAGAGAATATAGAATCCATTTTAAATAGTTCTTAGAAGCACCTAAAAAGGTCTCCTCCCCACAGTGGCAAAGCAAGGTTCTAACGAGAGCCGTTACTTCTAGAGTAGGCTAAAAGAAAAAAAAGTCTCATATACAATGAGGGCTCATCCTCCACCGTTATTTGAGAATGTATTTTTTTGTAATATCAATCTGGTATTTAGCAATACTGGTTCAGGCAGTATTGTTAAATTTGAGTTGGAAAGAAAACGGTAAAAAAAAAAAAAAAACAGAGGGACAGATGACACAGTTAGTTTGTAGCTAGAGCAAGTACAGCAGGGGTGGCCAACCTGTAACAGACCAAGAGCCAAAAATTACCCATGTTTTGCAAGGAGCCAAGTGTATATATATATATAATATTATGTCATATAATTGTAATGGTGTGTATTTTATAATATCAAATTATATAACTTTAATGGCTGTCATAGTTTAAAGTTTACAATAATATAACTGTTTATTCAAAAGACATGGCTAAGTGCGACAAAAAAAAAAAAAAAAAAAAAAAGTTTTTTACCTTGTATGATGCACTTTTTTTTTTTTTTTTGTAATCTCAGTGGGACTTCTGGCAATGTCTGCTGTCATCAATCTTCATCGATGTTGCTTGTACTCAGCTGAGGCCAGTCGAAGTAATTCCTTCACACGTGTGTCAGTTAGAACAGACCGATACCTTGACTTCATACGCTTCAATGTTGAAAAAAACGACTCACAAACATACGTTGTGCTGAACATGGACAGCAGTCGGAACGCAGCACGTTTGACGTTGGGGTATTTATCCATCGGTACAGTTTTCCTGAACTCAAGGGTGCCCTCCTTTAGAATTGACTTCAATTTGTCATCCTCAGAGAGTTCAATTACCTCAAGCTCAGCGGCTGCGTCCTCTGACCAACGGGGCCTTCAAGCACCCAGACACAGTAGTGAAAGGGTCGATGAAGAACTTAATCTGGGGCCTTTTCAGCTATAGATCACGAAATCTTTTCACAAAAGCATCCTGCATTTTTTCAGGTACTGACGCATATCGCGTTGTGTTCTTTTTCAAGGCTACGGTTGCTTGTTCACTTGTTTGCAACACTGAAGGAAAATGTGTCAGTCCCGTCTGAGGCTATACAAAGAATGCCTGTCTGTCTGTCTGTCACACTTCCATTTTTACATATATGTTATGTAGAAAAATGCTTATGCAGTTTTGATAAAACTTGATCGGTAATGTTTGAGCACATGTATGAGAATCTGGGGTTTTCCCAGGGGCGCTGGAACTAGGGATGCAGGGGGTGTGGCAGCACCCCCTGGATTGATGTGCTGTGCACCTGCTTCCATCATATACTGGGGTTACAGTTTTGTTGAATGGCTTTCAACACCCCCACTTTAAAAATTGTTCCAGTGCCACTGGGTCTGCCTGTTTGTCTGTCTGTCTATCAGTATTTTAATCTTACCTTTTTACATAATCTTCTTGAGAACTGTGACAGGCAACAAGCACTGTTGCATTGGTGTTCTTCCAGTTTGGCAGTGATCGGGTTAGTGCTATCCCTGCCAAATACACCTGCAGACTGTGGCTGGGACTTAATTGATTAATTAATGATCAATTAAGCCCAGCAGCAGGTGTCTATAAGGAGCAGTCTCTCCACATATGGGAGATGAATCCAGGGCAAGGAGCAGAACAGAACAGAACAGAACAGAGCAGGGTAAGGCAAAGCAAAGCAAAGCAAAGCAAAGCAAAGCAAAGCAGAGCAGTGCAGTGCAGTGCAGAGCCAGAGAAAGGGGCAAAGCAAAGCAGAGAAAAGCAAACAAAAGCAAACAAAAGCAAACAAAATCAAAAAAAGGAAGACATACAAACAAAAGACTTCCCTTGTCCTCTTCTTCATGGACTGAATGCAGGTAACAACCTCCAGAACATCAAGAGACTATTACCTGCCAGACCAGCCTCTACACTGTGCCTGCTTACAAGCATCCAACTTGTGAAGTACCTTGCTCTACCTGGAAGATTGTGTAAATAGTTGTACCATATTTGAAGAACCAGTACCCTTTTGTTTTGTGAACCATTTTTTTTTTGTTTCTTGTAAATAAATATGCACAATGGTGCTTTCACAACAATTTCCTGGAACACAGCGGGTAACCAGACAAAGCAGTCCCTCTGGTTATCTGGACCCTTGCAAGAGGGGACGGACCTCGCACAGGGAGACTACCCACTATTCCCGCCTCCGCCTGCAGAGTTGCTGCTGCCTCCCTCGCCTGAGGCTCTAGAGTGGCCATCACCTCCCAAGAGTCCACACCTGCCCTCGTCTCCCAAGGGTCCGCACCTGCCGTTGTCTCCCGAGAGTCTGCAAGTGCTGTTGCTTCCCGAGGGACTGCTCCTACCTGGTTCTCCATTGCCTGGGGATGCCAGTTCGTCATCGTCCCAATGGCCAGAGCGCAGGAGCCACCACTTGCATGTCCAGAGTCTACGCATCCGGCGTGCCCAGTCCTGCGACCTACGCTGCTTCAGTCTGGACATTTGGTCACTGGACCTAACTCCTAGGTTGCAGCAGCTCCACCTGTTCCCTACTCCTCCCTCTGGTAACCCAGACATCAGGGAGCTGTCGACAGACATTGCGTGGGTTCCCCAGTCTTGATTTGCACTCCCCCTGGGAGACTAGATGTCATTCTACCAGTTCCAGTGGTCACAGATCTGCTTGCAGCTGCCGCCACCAGGTCATCGGACCTTGTTCTCATCACGCCTGTCACCCCGTTCAGATTCCATCACCCCATTCGGGTCCCCTGTCCTAGGACCCTTTGGTAGGGCACTGGATAAGGGAACAACCCGCCCACCAAAAGCCCTCAAGCCCAAATGGACATGACAGGACTGGAAAAGAAATGTTTTTTCTTTTGTGAACTATTTTATTTTTGTTTCTTGTAAATAAATACTCACAATGGTGCTTTAACGGCAATTTATTCATATAGCATTAAGAGAAAATGTATTAAATTATAATACAATTTAAAAAGGACATTATTTGTCATAAACACTATGCTTCCCATATATTCAGAGAACCACTTGTTCAAGTTATTGAAAGTCAGATGACGATGTGAGGGTGTAAAGAGAAACCTGTCCATCAATCAAACCCATTTCTACAGGTGCTTATGTAACAAGGTGCAGCTTGGGCATGAACCAGCAACCCTACACACTGCAAGCAAGTGTCTAAACCAGATACCCATTTGTGTCGCTGGTTTTAGAGCTTTTAACCTCATCTCACCTGACCGACTGGGGACTGGACAATCCATAACAGCAGCACATCACACAACACTGCCTGTAACACTTACTGTGGAGATGTGCATGTTACTGATAGATTGAATGCTGTATTACAGCTGTAGTTTGTTCTTTCTTGCACCCCTGTGCACATTCAGACAATCTATTTCTAACTGCTGGCTGATGGACTGCTTATCCACTGTGCTTCACTCACTCAGACACTTCTGGTGCTGCCTCTTTCCTACTGTATCTTTACCATTTCTCATTGTTAATCTGGTATTCTAAATTCTTAGGATGACCATTCCTAGGCTTCTTTGTTACTGTACTAGTCAGTGTCTTTGTGCCTAGGAATAATCCTGGGAGCAGTAGCCATGTGTAGGTTCAGATCACAGTCCTCAACACCAAATTACAGTACAAAACAGTAGTGGCTTCTGACAGGCCCTCTGGTGTAAAATACAAGCATGATGCAAAGATTTGGTACGCACACTTCTTCGTTTTCAAAAACTCCCTGCTCTCCGCTCTCAAACCACACCCAATCTGCATGGTTTATACTGCCTGAACTTCCCTGCTCTCCACTCTCAAATCACATCCAATCTGCATGCTTTATACTTGCTGAACTTCCCTGCATGCACTAGCATGTGTTTGTACAATGTGAGCTTTGATACTCTGATAGCAACCAGTCAGTTTTAATGAAGTTATTCTTATTAACAACAGTTAATACTCTGGCAAACAACTTTGAATTGTATTTTTGATATCAACATTTCATTTATTGATATCAGTTGCATTATTGAAATCAACAATAGCATTACTGATAGCAAAATGTATTCTTGATATCGGCAAAGTATTATTTTTATAGCAAACCAGCAAAAATAACATTATTAAAAATTCATAGGTGGGTCATATTATTTTTTAATATACAGTACCACAGTATGGTGATTGCAGAAAAGTCGTGCAAATGCATGATGTAAATATTTTATAACATATTATATACTTTGTTCAACATTTGTTATAATTTATGAGGGAGTTCATATCTGCATATGTTGTGATATTATATTATTTCTTATGTACACACGGGTTGAATGCATAACTCGGTTTTGGTGGTCTACCAACCTGTTATCACTTAGAGCAGGTGTTTCTATTTTATTTTTTTTAAATGCTATTTATGTCCAGCCTCCGTACTTCACTAAATACAACAGGACACCTGCCAATCTGTGACATCTGATGCCACAGACACAACGATACATCTGTAAACGTATCCGACGTAACCGTTAGTAAAGGGTGATGTTTGGCTAGGCAGGGTTGCGTAGCGCTTTATTATTTATAAGCAGCAGCATCAGTGAGCAGCACGGACAATCACGAATAAGATAACCGGACAGGTGCTACTGCGCCATCGCACATCAACACTTGAGTGTGCTGAGCTGATCTCGCGGGATCTCTCTTCTGCAATCCGGTAAAGGAGGCTCTGTGTCTATCGGTATCTCCTTGCTCCGGGCTGCCTGCGTGCCGCTGTCTTTCTCCCTATCAGCCGTCTTCCCATCTCAGCTCTCATCGAAACCTCCACCGACAGGCTTGCTGCACTGCGGACTTCGGCGCTCCCTTCTGCACAGGGATACCGGGGTGCTATCATCCTTGGTTTGGGGGCGGCTCTCTCGCCTCAGTTGATCGGTGCTACGATTTAAGCAGCTGTTACCCCTCTTCTTGTCCTTGGCCACCCCTCTCTATTTCCCATCGATATCTCTTCCCTGACTGCTGTTCCCCGCATTGAAGAAGGATGAGTCCGCTGCTTGCTACGTTCCTGCTCGGGGGTCTCCTGCTGAATGTTTCCGCGCAAAACGGTAAGGGAAGGTAGCTTTGAACCCGAGTGCAGCAGGGTAGTGATATGCTAGAGTTGTTAGAATGTACCCAGATGCGTTCTGAAATACAGACATGTTAATATAAATAGAAGCCATCGCAGAGCCGAATGATAGAGGAGATTTGCTATTATTAATTCCATAATACGGCTCTAGTAATTGTGAACCAAAAGATATGATTGTGTGTGAGTGTGCCAGGATTCGTAAATAAATAATGACCAGGATATATTCATAATTTATCATTTATATTTTTTACAACATTTTTTCTGATATTTTATATTATAATGTATTGATAGTTAACTATAGTGTAGCGCATTATTACGGTGTGTGTTCGGTTCTATTTTATTTGTTAAATAGTTTTTTTAAATGACATTGATTTGTTCATGTATTATTTTCTTACAACAGGACGTGTTTTTTTTTTTTATTTATTTTATTTTTACAGATTTTACTGAATTGTAGCTTCTCAATGATCGTGAAGCAGTGTGTACCATATACTGCGATTATTAATAGCAGTACACCTCAAACATACATTACTGTATGTATATTATATAACACACTGTTATTCAGGTCATCTGAGTTCTCACTATATGTTAGGTGCATTATATTTGCAGGGGTTTTTGTAGTGAGTATTTTACATCTAATAATTAATTATATTGTGATTGTGTGTATTTTTCAATACCATTGCAGTATAACACAGTGCATTATGCTGTGGTTATTTGGGTAACACAGGAATAAAAATAGGGTCCCGTTATATGTGGGTAATGTATACAGTGATGCGGTCGTCCTCATTAGAAACTGCGGGTGTTGCAGTATAGGCGAAGGCTAGCTGAGATGTCATTGTACCCGGTGGGAAGTGTGCGCTGCTGGCAAAACTAAGGAAAGTTATTGACCGAGGCTACCACTTTCAATGCAAAACATAAATAAGTTCCTTATATTTTATTGTTGAAATAGTTGTTATTATGAAAAATGTTCAAATAAAGTACGCTCCTGGATCCTTCCTGCCGCTTTTGTGATCATGCTAGAAGAAACGAAAGACCCGTGAATATGTATACCCGCAGGATCCATCGCCACGTGTTACTTCTCGCATAATACGTTGAAATATTGTTTTTTGGAAACTATGAATAAATTCAACAAGAAGAAAATCGATGTATTTTTTTTTTAGGAAATGACAAAATTGTCATTGATTAAATGATTAGGTACCATGACAGCAGCAGCCTGTTATTCTTTTCATTTGCATACTGCATTAAATAGCAAGGCAGTTTCAGATATTCCTATCACCTTTGCTGCTGTATCGTTAGCTTGGGATGATGCTTTCAATCATTCTGCAGTGTTTGTAGAAGTCTGTTGCAAGGTGTTTTAACCTGAGCTCTTTCATTCTAGTTGCCTGCTATAGATACATGTGTTTTATAGAAATACCAGCCAGCATCATCTACCACTTTGGCTCAAGTTTCCTTTTGTTTTATTTATTGTAGAGGTGTGGCCAAGTGCCACCCCAGTGCGTATTTATGTGTTCTGTGTTGTGTGTGGAATGTTAATGTTGGTGTATGGATATTAATGTACGAGATATACTGTAAATGGGTATGTAGCACAAATGATTTAAAAAATTTCACTAGTTGTATTTAGGCACAGTGATTGCACACTTCATGTGCATTTAAAATATATAATATATGTAAGCACTGGAATAGCACAAATTAGCTCACGTGTTGGGATTCAAGTGAATAATTAATTAGTAATTGAATCCCGGCACAACAGTATATAGGCCTATAGATGCACGTTTCACTCAACCGGGGTTGTGTGTTTGGTGAGTGGAGAGGAGGTAAAACAATTTAAAAAAACGAAAATAACAATTGCTAAAATGTGCTGGCTTATAAACCAGAAGGATACTTGTTATTTTTTACTGTCTGTTTGTTTAGCGTTCATCTCCTGTTGTTAGTGTCTTTTTCGTTTAGTGTTAATACATTTGTTTGTCTATTTATTTTGGCCTAAAGTACCATGTGCTGTTTTTTTGTTTTTGTTTAATTCTTTTATTTGTTTCATTCAATTAAACATACTGAGCGCTGCAGCATCTCAGTTTCACCTGCCAGTACTGTGTGTGTGGGTTTCTTTCTGGCCTGACATCACCCCTACAGCCAGCCTGTTCACACATGGTGTCAGAACCAGGAGAACAGCGCCTCCAAGACCAGGAAGAGTATTGTGAGAGAAAAAAAAATACAAAATTTTAAAAATGGAAAGCTGGAGCTGGAGAGAAGACTGCACTGAGCTGGAGGACCTCTTCGGGGGCCTCCAGGACCAAGTCTCTTGCCTTGCCTGTAGGGTGTAAAGACACACAGTGGCGATCTGCCCCTTCCGAGACGAGGAGGAGGACCTCGCCCAGGTGGGGAAGGGAGCAAGGGGAGAAACAGGAAAGGAAAACTGCAGCAACAGAAACCGCAGCAACAGTAGGAGGAAGTCGGGGATGATGGATGGGAGGCCTTTTTAAAGGGAACCAGTCCGGTATGGGGGGGATGTGTCCGGCGCCTAGGGGGGAGCGCGAACAAGTGCCCAGATGGGGGACGCCGAGCACCCAAAGCCCAAGAGGGAACTGTTCCCACCTCCACCGCAAGAGGGAGACTGCCTGCCGCTCCCACCTCCAGCACCAGGGGGAGACTACTCGTTGCTCCCACCTCCACTGCAAGAGGGAGAGCAGCAGGATCTACCTCTGCCTCTGCCTCTACCATCACCACCACGAGGGGAGCAGCAGGAGTTGCCTCTGCTTCCACTGCCTCTAACACCAGTAGGAGAGCAGCAGGAGCTGCCTCTGTTTCCACCGCAAGAGGGAGAGCAGCAGGAGCTGCCTCCGCCTCCACTGCAAGAAGGAGACTGCCTGCAGCTTCCACCACCACAAGAGAAAGGACCAGGACGTGATGCTGGCATGTGGGGAAACAGCCCGTCCGCAAAGAGGGCCAGCACCGCTGCAGCTGCTGTCAGAGTGGCCAACACCAGCACCACGACTGGTCCTACCTCAATCCACAGGGGGAGAAGTGAAGCTTCCACTGCTGCCTCCTGCGGTAGGGGCTCCCCTCCTAAAGTCATCGCTCAGGGATGCCTTCTCTGCATCGCCTGGGGTTACCTGTTGCTCCGCATCGCCTGGGGAGACCAGCTCGCTATTGCTGGGAAATACAGCCTGGGAGCTGTCAGTAGGTCCGCTGACAGCATTGCTCCTGGCAGTCTTTCCACCGCCAGGGGTGCTACGAGAGAAAGCAACTTTTCTGCTGCTGGAGTATGTCATCCTGCTGTCAGCACATCTGCTGGCAGCATTACCACTGGCAGCCTGCCTATGAACCCTTTGAAGTCCCTGTTCTTGGCCTGGGACTTTCAGTGAAACTTTTGGGGTTTTAAGGGGGGAGGTGGCTATTGAGGCCATGTATGCTGCGCACAAGGGGGAAGGTATGCTGACAAGTGCCTACCACTGTGCATATTTATGTGTTCTGTGTGGAGTGTGGAGTGTTAATATTGGTGTATAGATATTTCTGCACTGGGATTGCACAAACACTTCACGTGCATTTAAAGTATGTAATAGTATATGAGCACTGGGATTGCACAAATTAGTTCATGTGCTGGGATTCAAGTGAATAATTAATTAGTAATTGAATCCCGGCACAACAGTATATATAGATGCACGTTTCACTCACTTGGGATTGTGTGTTCGGTGAGTGGAGAACGGGTGTGGAGAGGAGGTAAATTGGTAAAAAGTGTTCACTTATAAACCAGCACGATTCTTGTTGTTTATCGTCTGTTTGTTTGTCTAGCGTTCGTCTTCTGTTTGTTAGTGTCTGTTTTGTTTAGTGTTAGTATGTTTTGTTTGTCTGTTTATTTTGGCCTAAAGTGCCATGTGCTGTTTTTGCTGTTTAACTGCACAGCAGCGCAATTCACATTGCACCTTGCAATACTGTGTGTTTCTTCTTAGTCTGACATCACCACTACAGCCTGCTTGTCACAAGGGGCTACCAATATGTGGCACTATGGCTTATCTAGCATATGTTACATATCTCTATAGCAGGCAACAAGAACAAATTTGCCATTGTAAAACCATAGCAAAGTGTAATAAAGTGTAGTGAAAGCAATGTAAAGAATAGCAAGGTATGGCAAAAGCATATTAATAAACATGGTAAACTGGGAAATGCATACTTTGGGAAAAGCATGGGGGGTAAAACTGCAAAAATACAGTAAAAATTAAAAAAAAAACTGATAAACTTATAAGGGAACACCTAAACACAGGCTAAATTTATAAAGGATAAAATTAAAATTAAAAAAATAAAGCACAATGTTTGAGTAATTGCAATTAGAAGCACTCAGGATGACTGCAAACATCATAACAAGGATTATATCTATATATAATCGGTATACAACTTCACTGAGTAAAACAAAAAATGTAATTTCATTTGAGATCCAAAAGCATACATCTTTGAAATCCTGCCCTAAAGACAATACAAACCTGGTTTATTAAAGGGTTACAGGACACCTGCAGTGTTTACAAGAAACACATTATGTTAACTTTGCTGTGTCCAATGTTGTCTGTGTCATAGCATTATATATTAAAACAGGTTGCCAACTCGCACATCATAGGTCATAAATCAATTGAGGAATACATTCCTTAACATTTACTCGGGAGCGTTTGGCAGGGAAAGTGAATCTCTTCTAAGGGTTGTAGTGTACCCAGATCATGCTCCCTCCTATAGGGCTGCTTTTCTGTTCCCACGACACACCTTTCATTTCAATCGGGAGCACCAGCAGTGCTGCAGCAGGGAGCATGAACTGGATGCAGTGCGATGGTTTGAAGTAAAAATCTTTCTCCCTGGTGAACTTTCCTGAGTAAAAGCTTAAATAAAGTAATTCTGCAATGTGAAAATATGGGATACAGCCAAGGAAAAGTAATGTGCTTCTTGTAAACACAGCATGAGGGTTTGGAACACTTTAACGTCTTAAAGAACACTGCTGTGTTTACAAGAAACATAGTTTACCATTTCTGTATCCCATGCTGTCTGTATCATAGTGATATATATATATGTATATATATATAATATATATATATATATATATATAAAATGCCCATTGTTTTGATATTTCTATTATTCACAGTCCTGGGGAATACATTTCTCATGTTTTACTCAAAGTATTTCTCTTCTAAGCAGTGTAATGTATCCAGATCATGCTCCTTTCTGCAACTCTTCTCTTCCCATAGCTAGTCCGTATGATGCTCTATGGTGCTCAGAGCAGAAAAGCTCTCTCCCCTGGTTACCGCTCTCTAGTAACAACAAAATACATGAAATGTATTCCCCATCTGATTCATGACCCATAATAAACGAGTATGTTAAAAAATGTATTGCTTGTATACTGACGGGGTCCATCTCAAGTGAATGAACAAACCCCATTTTATAATCTGACATTGCATTGCGTTGCTATACCCTTGCGAATCAACATGAATCTGTGCGTTTCATTGAAATGCACCCTGTGTTCACAACCATCAGAGCTCAGTATTTGACATAATGAAAGCTGTGCACTGAGATGGTCACTGAATGATAAGGGGATTTACTTTACAAAAAAATATGTTCCCCTGATTTTCTCTCCAATTTAAAAAGCCCAAATATGTTCGCTCATTGTAGCATAATTCCCCACACAGCTCAAGAGAACTGAAGATCAGTGGGCGTCCTCTGATCCCACGACCAAACCAATAGTCTCTTTACACCTAGGTGCTCCACAGTAGATGTCGATGAAATACCGACCAATGGAGGACAAAGACAGCCCTGCAGGACTGCTTGAGCTCACTGGGTGCCTAGCCAGTAGTACCCACTATGGGAACCCTCAGTGGTTGCTTGGCACAAACAGCCCTTTTACCTGTGGATGATGTTTGCAGTTATTCGAAGTGCAGTTACTCAGATACTTCTTTTTATTTTTTAAAAAGTACTTTCAGCTGAACATGGGAGCTGCCCTAAGGTGACTCTCATCACCATCCCAAGTTTCTTTATATAAAGTCCCATGTAGTGATGTGCCTCTTTGGATCCCATGTTTATTAATATAAAGATACTAGGCATATAAGATACAGGCAGATAGAAGCAAACTCCTGTGAAGCACCTCACAGATACAACATTCCAGTAATTGCAAAGTAACAGCTCGGAATGATTGTGATAATGGAATTTGAAGCTTTACTCACCACAGCAAAACATTACATTTCAAATTTGACCTTAATGTTTAACTGTGTTAAAAATGTGCATGGCAAACTTGTGGCCTTAAACCTGCCACACACAAGATGCAATGCGATTTCTAATTGGGTGACAAGATACTTTTGCAGTGACACAGAGGCGATACGACAGGTTTGAAAACTGCCAGATCTATGCAACTGCTCAGAATTGCTATTGACAAAATTATAATCAAGACTGGCACATATTCGTCAACATGATATGGAAATTATGAGTGTCTTTTTTGACGATATTTCAACATATATACATATATATATATATATATATATATATATGTGTGTGTGTGTGTGTGTGTGTGTGTGTGTATATATATATATATATATATATATATATATATATACATACACACACACACACACACACACACACACACACACCAGGCTTATCCAGTTCCTTCGAAATTGACTCCCATATATTATCTTTTAAATCTCTATCTTTATAATTGCGATGCCCTTTGTAACAGAGCTCTGGGTATTTCTTCAACAGCAAGTATTATTTTTTACTCCATCATTTTTGTATAGTGCTTCACCCTGCTTGACCACATGCATTGAAGCTGTTCTCTGATTGGTTAGTTCCCTAGTTGTTACATGACAAATCACAAAAAATAGGATTCAGTCCTATTTGTTTTGCATTGCCGATCTCCTGTCCTGTCATATTGCCTGTGGTGTGAAAGATACTTATCAAAAGTATTGGTTCTATTCATTTTGTCGCATCGCTGCACAGTTTCACTTGTCACATCGCGTCCAGTTTTTGCAATGTACAGAGTAAGATCACTGACTGTTTTTCATATTCAAATGGTCTTCAGTCTTTGTAATAAACAGTTACATACTGCACACATACAGTTGTATACACTTAACGAAAATACACGTTGCTATAATTTATAAAAAGTGATGGAGGGTTACTTAAGATGGCTTTTCTGATTGTTTATTAAAAAACTCCCAAAATGTTCAAGTTTAAATGTGTATGGTAAAAATGAATTGGGTTTTTAATGGTAATTTATTTGACGCTGTTTGTCAAGAAAATGTGTGAAACGCTCCTTGCAGATACCTCAATGTTACTCTTTCGGTCAAAATTGCGAGGTCTCTTGAAGGAAGTAGTCGACCTTGAAAACACATCAGTCATGGGAAAGAACTCATTGGCACTCAAATGTGAGCCAATGCATTTAGCATCGGGAGTTTGAGATTCTGCAGTTTTATTGTTTACAATTGCTAATTAAAAACCTAATACATGTTTACTATAATCTGTGCATCTTTCATATAGGAAAATGTGAGATCTACAACGAGACGGCAATACATATTAAATAACATTCACTGATATTTGTTTGGCTAGCGTACGTATAGAAACTAGCACCCCTGCACTGTTAAAACCAGCTTTCTAATACCAGGGTAACCTGATGTGCAGAAAGTAACTGGTTGCTTTTAATCCTTATTTTGTATATGGTGTTTCTTCAGAAAATGAACACACCTGATAATTGAATGAGGAAGAGAATGAAAAGCTCTTTGTTGCCTCTTCACTATATTGATCTGAAACAAGCAGTACAAATGATCACGTGATAGCATTGTACTGAGACCCTGTGAGAGTAATGGAGGGAGAGACATTCACAGGAAAAAAAGGGAAATTGGTTAAGAATCTGAGTATTTTAGGAGGTGTCTGTCATTCCACAGGTCTGTTTGTCAGAATTACATTTGTACTTTATCAGGAGAACCATTTGTCCAGATGTGATCAGCCTTGGTTGTGACATTCTTTATCACAGCTGTTCAAATTGTGAGTAAAGTGGTAGCTCACAAAAAAATTCCATAAATCAGATCTGTTTTGCAATCCATAAGTTACATACTGTAGGTCTCAAATGTGCAGATAGCAAACGTGTTCCTTCATTTTAATAATATCTGGTACCAACTTAAGAAAGGAAATCTCTGTTTTCATGGCTTCTTCTGGGGAAATCTGTTACACTTTGTGGGTCATTTCACCTCAGCAGTGTCTTCTGGATCAAAGCTTGTTGAAATCATGCCTGCCAGTAGAGGAAACAGCTGATTAGTTAATAACAGGAAAGAAGTGGAAGGGGTGGGGAGATGACCATGGAAGTGCAACACTATTGAAAGCAGAGTTTGCAAACAGAGATTTCTTCAACTTACCATAGTACCAGACGTTTTAAAATAAGAATACATTCATTTCCTAGAAGTGTGTTTTTTCAAAATTATAATTTGTAGCTAATGGCAGTGCAAATCAGGTAGTGTTTATGCCATTCTTTTTTTAGCTACAGTGTTTTTCATTGTTTTTTGTTTCTTCATAATAAGAGATGAAGACTGGTGCCATGCTGTATAATGGCATAAATGACTGACGGCAGAATAGTTTCACGCTGCCCAAATCAGTAGTGGATAGACGGCTTTCCTCCAGTTGTATACCGATATAGGTTAAGAAATCTAAAGCAGCTGCATAGAATCAAGTTGCCTTGTCAGGCTCGACTATTGGATCAGGGTGCTAGTTGCTGTGTGGTGATTTCTAAACGGATCACTGAGTGTGTGCTGATGGCCCTACAGTGATATGGTTCACTTCGCTGCATATTATAAGATCCATTGTTGACTGCAGAGGATCTTTCAGCTAGTCAGAGCACACTTTCACCCATTTATAATCATATTATAGCCAGCATGATTGGCATCATCTGCTTTTAAAAAATACCCGAGGTACCTCCTGGAATTCCATCCCAATCAGCCACTTACAGTATTCTCTTCATCAACCTTTTCCCTCTTTTCTACAATGCACTATATAAAGGCTGGTAATGATCAGAAAACACATTTTGAATAATAATAATAATAAATAATAATAATAATAATAATAATAATAATAATAATAAGTGGTATATAATAGTATGTATCTGTGTATGGGTTAATCGGGTGGGCAATTCCGGTCCTCGAGGGCCGATGTCACTCCTGGCTTTTGTACCAGCTGTGCTCTAAATTACTTAATTAGACCAATAATTGGTAATAATTGGTCCAATTAAGTAATTTAGGAATTGCCCACCCTTGGGTTATATTGACTTCTATATCCCGTCTACTCGTGCTGCTATTCCACCATACACAGCTGCCGTCCTATAATATATAATGAAGTTCACTTCCAGTTGGTGTCCAGTGTACATTACCCGTTTCAGTGCAACATTGTTTTTAACCTATGGATGCAATCGTTTTCACAGTTCAATTCTACCTAATGCTTACAAACTATTCCATCTGACACACTGTAGGACTCGGATTGTGCTGTTTGGAGCTCACAAAAACTGCCAGTTTTTATTACAAAATAGAAATGGGTGTTAAGTGAGAGGTGAGGTTAGCTTTCAGTAACTGGGAACCTAACCATAAACTCCCAGTAACCGTGTTACTACATATTGTAGGTGTCAAATTTGCAGATGGCAAACACGGTGCTTCATTTTAATGATATCTGGTACCGCATTAAGTTGAAGAAAGATCTCAGTTTCTATGCCTTCCTCTGGGGAAATCTGTTACACTTCCTGGGTCATTTCACCTCAGCAGTGTCTTCAAGGTCAATGCATGTTGAAATCATGTCAGTCACTAGGGGAACTTTTAAGAGAATAATAAGACAATATAAATGCAAATATAGCCTTTGGAATTCTAATCACTTTAGAATGAATGCATTATAGTAGTACCACAATAATTGACAGTACAACACCTGTATAATGACTATGATTCAGGAAGTACTTTCATATTTCAAGGGCCAGCTTGTAGCAGTAACTCTGCACTGTGTAGCAGCTGTCCCTGTGTGAGCCGCAGTAATAAGCAGGCTACTCTCCAGTGTGTTGCAGGCAACTGCTCCTCAGTCACAGCACCAGTGGAGTAGTGCTCTACTTACCGGTATGCCTGTTGCTCGATTGCAGCAGCCTGCAGCCAGTCAGAACACTGCTCTGCTGGATCAGGTACGGTAGACCTGCTCTAATGATCTGACAGATAGAGCTGCAAAGAACTGGTTTAGTTTGCCTTCAGAGTTTTCCATCTGTTAGCACATCTCTAATTGTGATGAAACTTGCTCCGCACATTCTTTAGCACTGTGTCTGCCTTCCTATCTGTACTGTATGTAACACGTACATTTTAAATATACAGAGAGAACCCCTTATCCATGTATGATGAAACTTGCTGAGAACATGCATGAGTAAGTTTTGCAATATGGGGTGTGTGGAGTCACTCTGTGTGTGTGTGTGTCAAACTTGCATTGTAACCTGCCTCTGTGGTGGAAGTAGGTCATGATGATTTCCTTTCTCGTGATACTGATAGCTCTGATTTGGTTTCATAGTCATGGGGTCAGATGTCTTATTACTGATCGCTCCTATATCGTTGGATGGGACCTTCACGATTTCACATTAAATTGTTCTGATGTACAAAAAACAAATCCGGGTATTTTCTCATGTTTGTCCTTCATTTGGCTGCAGACCAGTGAAAGTATACACTCACACTTAGGGGTTAATTAATTAATATCTCAAATATTAATGAAATGTTTCTTAAAATAGCTGACAGTTTCATGAAGATTTAAACTGTATTTACTCATCAAAACCAAGGGCTGTTTTAATAGTAAGTGGTTTCCTTGGCAACAAGCTTCAGGAAGGTGGTTACTCTTTCTATCCCATAGCAACAACCTCCTGAAAAGTCTAGCTGAGTGAAATCTGTAGGAGAGTGAAGGGTTAAAAGATATGGAGGCTTCAAATGTAGTGTGGATTGCTGAATTGAATTGCAAAAAAACAAGTTTAACCCTGGTGGGTGGAGGATTGATGAACTATTATCATCTTTTCAACAAAGAAATTAACGTATTGTGTTCAAGTTCAACCCCAGGGATTTGCGTAGGTATTTGTTACAATTTAAAATGCACATTGGTGGTTCTAAATTGGGTTAACTGAGACAACGAACATTAGCAGATACATGCACCTTTTAAAATGCTAGTTTCCATTAGGCAATCATATTAAATACTACCCTGGGCCACCATTAAAACATGTGATTGATATTACAGATGACAAGGGTATCCCAGGGTATGAAATAATCACAGGACTCGAGGAATATTCTGTTTATATTACAAGGACAATTAAGAACGTGTGGTTTAACCCTAAATTAAACAACTGATATCAGAATTGCTTTCCTTAGATCAAGCTCCTGCTTACAATGGATTTGAATGAATGCAAGATTCCAAAATTAGATCCTGTAAGAGAAATATGTACTCAGTATCAACAAATATATAAAAGCTATTTAATGCTCCATATCTCAAGCTTGTCATAGACCTTTCAACATATAAAAACTGTTTTAAATTGAAGTTGTCCAAGACGTTATTTTCATGTTTTAAGAGCAAGGCTGCCCCAAAGCACGGGCATCAAGATTTATAAGAAACAGTAAGTATGAAATGTGAGGGCTACAATATTGGCAAACAGTGGAGGTGGTGGCCATGGTAATGGCCATGGTATTGAGTATGTTATCCACTTATTTATTCTTTATTCTTCTGTATTGTACGTTATCACATTTTATTTCTTCTAAAACTACAAATTGTAGGTCATGCACGTTACGTTTGTTTTTTGTAAAGTGTTTAACTATTGGTTCATTCACTTTATTTGTTATGTTTGCGAGGTGATTCTGTAGTCTTTTATGTAATGCTGTACCTGTCTCTCCAACATATTTTATTTTGTTACATATTTGGCAAAATCTACTATAAAGAAGGTTGCTAGTTTTGCATGCTGGATTTCTTAAGACTGTATATTTATTGTCTCTAATTGTGATTTCACATTAATATCTCCTGGACAAGACTGCTCTGCCACACAGGAGTTGAATAGGTGCTGAGAGAAAGCAGTTTAGTCTTAATCTTGTTGTATTTATTTATGTAAAGAATACTGAATACTTTTAATGCTGCATTTAAAACCAGGCGGTGGCAGTGGTTTCTTGTTTCAGGAGCTATAGGTAAGAAACTGAATTTGTGTTCCGCCTTGTAAGAAGAATACAAGTGCTAGTGCATTGATATTTTAGGGCAAATGCGAGCCATGATCAAACCGCCATATAGCCTGCTCCATGGTATAAAGAGATGCCTTATAATGAGGGACCAGAGCATCGTAGGCACAGGAAGGGTTATTGTGGCTCGAAGAATGGGGTTGAGCTGCTAAAGGCCTTGTGAGATAGTAATACAAACGTGAAAATGATTCAGTGCACCACCTGCTGCTGACTGTAATTTTCAATTGAGGTCAACAGGAAACTTACACCTGCAAAATTGGCTTTCCTTGTACACTTGATGAGCCCATGTACATAAAATATGTATTGGTGTTGACAGTCATATACAACAAACAAACTAAACCAGTGGATCCAGTTCCTTGAATTAATTTTGACTCTAAAGGATGAACATAGTAAACAGCAACGTCCATGTAAAACTTGTAATCTATACAGTAACAATGTAACACTGTAACAGTGACCACAAGCTGTATAGATGTTTCTTGTAAGACCTGTGCAACCTTGCAGGAAAGTGGCCAGGCAAGCGCAAGGCTTGCAGCTGTCTTAGGGCATGTAAACAAACTGGGAAGTGATCAGCGTCTGGTTTCATTAAACAGAGATGTGTGTGTGTGTGTGTGTGTGTGTGTGTGTGTGTGTGTGTGTGTGTGTGTTTTTTGTACTTTTTTTGTTCTTTCAGTTTGTCGGAGCACAATTTCAGTAGCAGTGTTGCTTTGCAAATGCATGCCAATGAACAGTACAGAACAGTCACACATCTCCTAAATCGCCCACCTCCCTGCTCTCTGGAACACGTGAAGGGTGATAATCCTGTTACCAGCCCTGCCTCTGAGCAGCTCTGTGGCAGCACAGGCGCTAAGTGTCCAAACAAGCAATGCATCACAGGGAGCGATTACTGTGACTTACAGCTGAGTCACGCATACCTTCCTACAGATCTAGCTCAGACGACAGTAGAGATCACATGAAACTTCCAAATATAGGCTTAAAAACTATTACTAAGCTCATCTCAACAGTGCTGTGAACTAAGGAGACTATGAAAGACTCCTATCCCCTTGGCTATTTGCTTTGAATATCTGTGCTTGTGTCTGTTTGAGTGCTGTTCAGTGCTGAGATGTTTTTTAGTGATGCTATTTTCAGTCATAGCGATAAGGGAAGGAAAGGCTATGCTACATAAAATGTTGTCCAATAGCTGAATGCATTGCATCAAATTAGGGATGTCTGAGCAAGTAGCTTCTGTTCTTTATTGTGTCCCCTTTCCCTTGCCTTTCTATGATTATGTTGAGTTGTTCTGGGCTCTTTTGATCCAGTATTGCGTTATTATCACCTCTATCTGTGTTTACCTGTCTGAGACGTCCTCATTCCATGTGTCAATGAGACCTTTCAGTTCTGCTGGCCTAACTAACTGCATATATAAAGAGGGTGGAACTAGCCAAGTTGAAAGGCCATTTTTTCCCATGATTTGAATGGATTAAAGAAGGCTGTTCCATCCCAGCAGTTAGAATTTTCCAGGTAAGCTCACAGATGGGTAAAGACAGATAAGTAACTTTAATATTGGATCAACAGAACCCACAACCAATGAAGAATCCTCCTATAATTGATCTCTGAAACAAGTGAGTTCCTGTGACAGGGATCCGGGTCTCTGGTTCCTGCGCAAGTGCGTGTGCCTGGGAGAAATCAACTGAAACTCGCAGCTGGAGACGTGTTGCTAAGCAACCAGCTGAGCGGGAGGCTCTTCCTAAGCTAAGCTGATCGGGAGGTTTGGCTTGGCTGGGGGGCTTGCCCGGGGATGTGGGAAGAGCTCAAAAAGAAGTTGCCCTACAGCTTGGGACAATTTTCAGTGCCATTTGCACACAAATGGGCGCTGTGTGTTTGCTGACATCGGGGAGGAAAGCGTCCACTCAGCAGGAACTACTACCATGGAGCCCTTTAACAGCATATGGCGATTGCCCAGCCAGGACCGTCGAAATGGCCTGGAGTCACTGGGAGGCCAGGACTTCAGAAGCAACAGAACAGATGTAGGTCAGCTTAGGGGATGTGGATCCCAAAACAGTGTAGAGATGGTTACCGTAGAGTAGCATGTTCCTGGAGCTGGGCGTTCCTTTTAGTGTGACTAGCACTTGTCATTTTGTGTGGCAAACTTTTATTTTTAGCTTTATTTTTGTTTTTAATTTCTTTATTAAATGTTACACTACCATTCTATCATTGGTCTACCATTGCTGTTACCCTAGTTTCTGTGCTGTGTTGAAATTAAATCTGCGTGCCTGAGAGGCGTGTCAACACCAATGCTGTGTCTGTGTCAGTATTTCCCAGTGACTACCCACACACATAACACATCAGCCTGTTACAGTTCCACATAAAGTGAAATACTGTCTGCTGTTGAACTTCCAGTAACCGTCATGCAAATTTTGAGAGATCTAGCATTAAATAAATTGTTAGTATTCAACGCTGCTGAGTGAATATATCCAAGGGAGAATAAATAGGTGATTGAAACTGTTCCAAATCATGCAGGGTTACTTAGAGGAGCAGATGCAGAGCTTTAGCAAAGGTTGTCTTTGTTCATTTTAGGTTTAAACATATTTTTTGCATGCATTGTTATATAAACATGAACATTTCTGGAGTGTTGTGTTTATTTCCCTCATGAAGATGGAGGTGCAGGGGGTTATTTGGCATCCTTATTTGTGGAATGGTTAGTACTACATGAGCGTTCATGGTGCATTCTTTATACATATACTGCTATCCTTCAACAGTTACTTGTCTTTAAAGTGATTGGTGTGAACAACATAGTGATATACCTGTCATGCACTTCCATTTGCTGGATTGATCCAAATATTAAGGTTTGACAGAAAAACATGCAGTACTGTGCAAAAGTTTTAGGCAGGTGTGAAAAAATGCTGTAAAATAAGAATGCTTTCAAAAATAGACATGTTAATAGTTTATATTTATCAATTAACTAAATGTAAAGTGAGTGAACAGAAGGAAAATCTACATCAAATCAATATTTGGTGTGACCACCCTTTGCCTTCAAAACAGCATCAATTCTTCTAGGTACACTTGCACACAGTTTTTGAAGGAACTCCGCAGGTAGGTTGGCCCAAACATCTTGGAGAACTAACCACAGTTCTTCTGTGGATTTAGGTAGCCTCAGTTCCTTCTCTCTCTTCATGTAATCCCAGACAGTCTCGATGATGTTGAGATCAGGGCTATGTGGAGGCCATACCATCACTTCCAGGAGTCTTTGTTCTTCTTTATGCTGAAGATAATTCTTAATGACTTTTGCTGTATGTTTGGGGTCTTTGTCATGATGCAGAATAAACTTGGGACCAATCAGATGCCTCCCTGATGGTATTGCATGATGGATAAATATCTGCCTGTACTTCTCAGCATTGAGGAGACCATTAGTTCTGACCAAATCCCCAACTCCATTTTCAGAAATGCAGCCCCAAACTTGCAAGGAACGTCCACCATGCTTCACTGTTGCCTGCAGACACTCATTCGTGTACCGCTCTCCAGCCCTTTGGTGAACAAACTGCCTTCTGCTACAGCCAAATATTTCAAATTTTGACTCATCAGTCCAGAGCACCTGCTGCCATTTTTCTGCACCCCAGTTCCTGTGTTTACGTGCATAGTTGAGTCGCTTCGCCTTGTTTCCACGTTGGAGGTATGGCTTTTTGGCCGCAAGTCTTCCATGAAGGCCACTTCTGACCAGACTTCTCCAGACAGTAGATGGGTGTACCAGGGTCCCACAGTTTTCTGCCAATTCTGAGCTGATGGCATTGCTGGACATCTTCTGATTACGAAGGGAAGTAAGCATGATGTGTCTTTCATCTGCTGCAGTAAGTTTCCTTGGCCGACCACTGCGTCTACGGTCCTCAACATTGACCGTTTCTTTGTGCTTCTTCAAAAGAGCTTGGACATCACA
Organism: Polyodon spathula; assembly: GCF_017654505.1. Taxonomy (NCBI): domain Eukaryota; kingdom Metazoa; phylum Chordata; class Actinopteri; order Acipenseriformes; family Polyodontidae; genus Polyodon; species Polyodon spathula. The sequence goes on along the minus strand of NC_054557.1, from coordinate 2,049,669 downwards.
TCTGGAAACCCCTGTCTGCTGTGAAATTTTTGCCTGGGAGAGACCTTGCTGATGCAGTATAACTACTTTGTGTCTTGTTGCTGTGCTCAGTTTTGCCATGGTGTATGACTTTTGACAGTAAACCGTCTTCAGCAACCTCACCTTGTTAGCTGAGTTGGCTGTTCCTCACCCAGTTTTATTCCTGCTCGTGGCAGAGCACAGCTCTGCCCTTTAGAAATTGGCAGGGATGGGGTTAAATTCCCCTACCTGCCTGGGTTCATTGTGTTCAGGTGGCTGGGGTTGATTAGATGATTAGTTTAATTAACGATCAATCAGCGCCCAGCCACCTGACATAAAAGGAGGCCTCTGCTTCTCATTAGAGAGGAGGGAGCTGAGGAAGCAGGTTGGTGGTTTTTGGTGTGTGATTTTTGAATTTTGATAAATCCAGTGAAGGCATTGCCCAGCCTGAAAATTGTTATTTTTGTTAGTTTTGCTTTTTGTCTTTCTTTTTGTGTTTAAATCTCTTTGTTTTGGCCCTTGTGCCCTTTTATTTTTGTGTATTTATAATAAAATAATTATTTTTTTGAACTACAGACTGTCTCTGGGCCTCTATCCACTTGCCAGCCTGCCACACTGCTACACAGCTGTTTCTGTTTCAGTTAATGATTGTATTTCAACCTACATATTGAATTGATGATCATTAGCACCTGTTTGGTATAAATGTTTAAACATACACCTGACTATATGTCTACAAAATCCCTGACTTTGTGCAAGTGTACATAGAAGAATTGGTGCTGTTTTGAAGGCAAAGGGTGGTCACACCAAATATGGATTTGATTTAGATTTTTCTTCTTTTTGCTCACTTTGCATTTAGTTAATTGATAAATATAATCTATTAACATGTCTATTTTTGAAAGCATTCTTACTTTACAGCATTTTTTCACACCTGCCTAAAACTTTTCACAGTACTGTATATTATAGCAAACATGGGTTTTTATTGTGAACTATCTGGTGCTGCACTGTGTTAAAGCAAGTTTCTATGCCTTACTCTCAGGAAGTCTGGTAATGTTTCACTTTCTAGGCATTAAGGGAAGAAGCTGATTGGTTACTGACTAGAAAGAAGGTGTGGAAGAGGACAGAGCAGTGACTAAGGAAGTGCAACACTCTGAAAGCATGACTTGCAAAGAAAGATTTATTTAACCCAGTGCAGTATGTTTTAAAACAAGTTTCTTTCAAAACTTTACATTTCATACCAATATGTAATACTGGAATAAGTGAGTTGGGAGAATAAAAAGACTTTGCTTGAGTCAAAGTGAAAATAGTCTCAAAGTTTTAATTATGAGAGACAATTTACATATGATTAAATGTAGGTTTTCTATCAATTGGCTAATTGCTGTGTTTTTAACAGCATTTGATTTTCATCAATTTGTTTGCTGTCTTGAAATCCATATTGAAAATAAAAAACTGCCATTTTCACAAACCCGATGAATATTGTGAGGCAATATTGTGTTAGTAACATACATGCTAATGGCAGTTAGAGAGATGCTGGATATTGGAGATAGAGGTGAAACTTTACTAGCATTGAAACTTCACCAACACAGCTCAAGTTCCTAATCAAATATTGAGCACAATCCTTTTAGTGACCTTCTCTGTTTACTCTCCACATTGCTGATGCTGTAGTATTGTCTTGGAGCTGATGGGGATGAATGGGACAGTACCCATAAGCATTGAGGTACAGCTGGGCGTTGAACTGGATTTATAGATTACTCTGAACAAGTCAATGCTGCTGCTTGTGAATATACTGTAGTGCATATGACAGGTACGGGTAAAATGATTAAACTTATCAAATAAAAAGTATTGGAATACAAAACCTAAAGCACAGCTACCTACAATAGTCCAAATAATCCTTAAAATAAATACAAATTTCATCATATCTTTTAACTAGTGATTATTTTATCTTGTTTAATGTCAAAGGTGTGATACATATAATATTGTGACTGGTCTGCCATTCAGTCCTAGGTCTCTCTCCGGCAAAGACTGTTGATTGGATAAGACAAGGAAATCAATTAATTTGTTTTGTAGCGATCATGGTTACATGACAAAATGGTAACCAGGCAGTGAAACTGAACAGACAAAAATGGCCTTGTTGATAAATCAATAGCAATGTAAAGAAAACTCACTCATCAAAGTCCTGCCCCCCCCCCCCCAAGGATACCAATTCAATGAGATGTGTAGGCCCCCTGGTCTCCCTGCATATAGTGCAAACTACACTGAACAAAAATATAAACGCTAAATGCAACAATTTCAAAGATTTTACTGAGTTACAGTTCATATAAGGAAATAAGTCAATTGAAATAAATTCATTAGGCCCTAATCTATGGATTTCACATGACTGGGAATACAGATATGCATCTGTTGGTCACAGATACCTTAAAAAAAAAAAAAAAGGTATGGGCATGGATCAGAAAACCAGTCACCATTTGCCTCATGCAGCGTGACGCCTAACCTTCTCATAGAGTTGATCAGGCTGTAGATTGTGGCCTGTGGAATGTTGTCCCACTCCTCTTCAATGGCTGTGCGAGGTTGCTGGATATTGGTGGGAACTGGAACACGCTGTCGTAAACATCGATCCAGAGCATCCCAAACATGCTCAATGGGTGACATGTCTGGTATGCAGGCCATGGAAGAACTTGGACATTTTCAGCTTCCAGGAATTGTGTACAGATCCTTGCGACATGGGGCCATGCATTATCATGCTGAAGCATGAGGTGATGGCGGCGGATGAATGGCACGACAATGGGCCTCAGTATCTCATTACGGTATCTCTGTGCATTCAAATTGCCATTGATAAAATGCAATTATGTTTGTTGTCTGTAGCTTATGCCTGCCCATACCATAAACCCCACCACCTCCATGGGGCACTCTGTTCACAACGTTGACATCAGCAAACCGCTCACCCACACAACGCCATAAATGCTGTCTGCCATCTGCCCGGTACAGTTGAAACCGTGATTCATCCATGAAGAGCACACTTTTCCAGCGTGCCAGTGGCCATCGAAGGTGAGCATTTGCCTACTGAAGTCTTTTATGACGCCGAACTGCAGTCAGGTCAAGACTCGACGAGCATGCAGATGAGCTTCCCTGAGATGGTTTCTGACAGTTTGTGCAGAAATTCTTCAGTTGTGCAAACCCACAGTTTCATCAACTGTCCAGGTGGCTGGTCTCAGACGATCCCGCAGGTGAAGAAGCCGGATATGGAGGTCCTGGGCTGGCGTGGTTACACGTGGTCTGTGGTTGTGAGGCCGGTTGGACATACTGCCAAATTCTCTAAAACAACTTTGGAGGCGGCTTATGGTAGAGAAATGAACATTCAATTCTCCCGCAACAGCTCTGGTGGACATTCCTGCAGTCAGCATGCCAATTGCACGCTCCCTCAAAACTTGGGAGATCTGTGGCATTGTGTTGTGTGACAAAACTGCACATTTTAGAGTGGCCTTTTAGTGTCCCAGCACAAGGTGCACCTGTGTAATGATTATGTTGTTTAATCAGCTTCTTGATACCATACCTGTCAGGTGGATGGATTACCTTGGCAAAGGAGAAATGCTCACTAACAGGGATGTAAACAAATCTGTGCACACAATTTGAGAAAAGTAAGCTTTTTGTGTGTATGGAAAATTTCTGGGAGCTTTTATTTCAGCTCAAGAAACATAGGACCAACACTTTACATGTTGCGTTTATATTTTTGTTCAGTGTATCATCCAAGAGGTGGGATAGGGTCTTGATGGGATTATTTGTGTTCGGGCAATACTGGCTTCTGGAGGACACTATATCAACCCGAGAGGACAAGAGTTTTTCACTATAGCTGATCCAGTAAAGATTTTAGTAAATCTTGCTTTTGGTTTCCGGATGGCAGCGCAAAACTCAGAAACCAGTTTAGGCCTTGATGCTCATATTGCTTCTTGTCTTAAGATCTGTGTTATTGGAGAGGAGATATCCTGGTAGGTTGTGATGTTTGTATTGCTTCATGGTTTCAGGTCTTTGTAATTGGAGAGGAGATATCCTGGCTCATGTCTTGATGTTCATTGCTTCATGGCTTCAGGTTTGTGTTACTGGAGAGGAGATATCCTGGTTGGTCTTGATGTTTGTATTGCTTCATGGCTTCAGATCTGTTATTGGAGAGTAGATATCCTGGTTCAGGTCTTGGTGTTCATATTGCTTCAGTTCCATCTTATTGGAGAGGAGATATCCTGGCTCATGTCTTGATATCCGTTTTTCTTTCATGGCTTCAGGTCTGTGTTATTGGAGAGGAGATATCCAGGTAGGTCTTGATATTCGCATTGCTTCATTGCTTCAGATTTGTGTTATTGGAGAGGAGATAACCTGATTCAGGTCTTGATGTCCGTATTGCTTCATGGCTTCAGGTTTATGTTATTGTAGAGGAGATATCCTAGCTCAGTTCTTGATGTCCGTATTGCTTCATGGCTTCAGGTTTGTGTTATTGGAGAGGAGATATCCTGGTAGGTCATGATATCTGTATTGCTTCATGGCTTCAGGTCTGTGTTATTGAGAGAAGATATCCTGGTAGGTCAATGTTTGTATTGCTTTATGGCTTCAGGTTTGTGTTATTGGTGAGGAGATATCCTGGTAGGTCTTGATATCCTTATTGTTTCATAGCTTCAGGTTTGTGTTATTTAGAGGAGATATCCTGGCTCAGGTCTTGATGCCTGTATTGCTTCATGGCTTCAGGTTTGTGTTATTGGAGAGGAGGCATTGCCGATAGCAATACATGGTTTTACTACATCTTTGTGTTTTAAGCGTCCCTTTTGTTCAGAATAAGTTAAAGCTCTTCTTTAGAAAGCTGAAGGATGAGGCTTGAGCACATCTGAGCACTGCTATGTATTTGTACTGTTGCTATGAGTGATATGTAATATGTGGCACTGTTGCTATGAGTGATATGTAATATGTGGTACTGTTGCTTTACTGTTGCTATGAATATGTAACGACCTCTGAGGCTGTAGTTCAAATTATAACATGTCAGATGATAGTGTTTTAACAAATCACATGACAGATTTGAATGTCGAGATTTGATGCCAGCAGTGTATAATCTCAGCACAGCGCTGTATAACAGACAGTCTCATTGTAAGGTAATGAATGCATTCAGATAATATCCGTCCCATTAGCGGCTGTCCTGTGTCATTTAGGAAACTTCCTTCAGTGACTATACTAATGTCACTGACCTTTCCAATCTTCGATGCATAGTGTAAAGCAATTGCTAGAATTCATGATAACATACAGGACTGCGTGTATGACAAAGCAAAGTAGCTTCAACATTTTTTTTTTTATCATGCTAATAAAATTATTTACATTTTAATATGCTCATTATGTACTTTTTATAAAGGAAATCGAATTTGCCCTAATTTTAGAAATTCATTTTTGTCGGTAGAAATCTGGCTTTGTCATAATCCTAGAATCAGAACCCCTATTAAGAGGGAGCCAAGAGAATAATTTGTCGTATTTTTGTTATCTATAGTTATGTACATTTTGTCAAAATTAAATTTGTTATTTTGAGAAGCACTCAATACATTTTATTAAAACTTTGTCAGTCCTTCGCAAAAAATCTGAATTGAGGTCGGACCCAACATTTTGTGGTAACAGTGCATTGTGGGATGTTTTAGCCCTTTCCGCAGTTCTAGTTTGAAGTAGTTATGGAGTAATTTCTGCCCTTTTGAGAGATCATAAATCAAAATAATTATGTTACCTGTTGTAACCACTAAATGAACTATAGAAGGAGACACAAGTAAGTATTCGGGGATACCAAGATATTCAATCAATTTATCTCACCCCTTCTATGTCAGTCTGAGAAGTTGGACACATTTTTGGGTACCACTGTGCTTGTGAGACATACATTGAAAGAGCGTGTTTTTAATTGAGTTTAGGATGTGCACTGTTGCAGGACAGTATGGGAGTGTTCTAGCAGTCTGATGAGTCGAGTGTATGTGGGTCGCTGACTCCAGGGAGAGATCTGCTTACATTCCCACCTCAATGAGACGCAAGTAACTGTCTAGGTCTCAGTGTGTAGTTTTAGCAAAGATGTATTTAATTTTAAACATGATATATGGTACTGTTCTAGTTTAAATACATCTCTGTTTGCACACATTGCTTCTGTTCGTATTGCACCTCCTGAGAGACACTGTCCCCACCCCTTCAGGGTCGTCTTTCCTGATAGTAACCAACCAGCTGCTGCCCTAATAACTGACAGCCAGTAAGATGCTTGAACCAGAATAGACTGAGGAGAAGTGATCTAGGAAGTGTAACAGATTTCCTGGAATACAGACAGTAAACTAAACTTTCTTTTACAATACCAGATATATTATTGTTAAGAAGAAATTACAATTAAAATACAGTGTAAACCTGTGGATAATAGTGTCACCAGAGCCCTTCAATTGCAGGGTGAAATGTGAATCCCGAAGAGATGATTTCAAGTTCGTGCTGAATTCATTTGCTTCACTCTTATGGTTAATCCTATTATACTACTGTACTAATTCTAAAAGAAATGTTCTCATTCTGTTTCAGTCTTTATCAGTGTTTTCTTAAGTGGAATACAACTCTGTTTTTTTTTTTTTAAAGCAGCACACATTTATTATTTCACAAAGCATAATAGAAACATCCCTAAATCGAACATGAATATTCTGATTCGGTTTCAATATTACGTTTTTTTAAGGGGATTAATTTGTAACTTTTAATAAGAAAAGGTTGAGCACTGACCAATTCAGAGGTAATAAATGATTGATAAAGGTAGATTTCCATGGTGCTGATATGTAGAGAAGCTGTGAGTGTTTGATCAAGTTCACTGGGGGCCTTGTTCTACAGCTGTTCCTTTCAAAGACAACGGTGCCCGCTCCTATTGGATAGCCTGTAGGTCACTCAGAGGATCCAGTCAGTTCGGTACAATAGTGAGGCCTCCATTTACTGCACTATAGCCTCCTGACTTGTGGTTGTGCACTGTATTTCTATGGAAACGCCGCTCTTCCTCTGTCCTTGGAGAGACCTGGCAGTAACTGTGATGGATGTCCTTGCAGTCTCTTTAATGGACCTAAAATTAGACCTGTCTAAATTTAACCATTCTGGGGCATTGCAATTCATTTCTTGTGGGAATGAGGGAATAGCATGTGTGTTTTGCTCAGTGTTAATCCTGTTGACTGCTTTCAAATGAATCATGTCTGTTGTTATCTGCTAGATATTTGTGCAATGTTTAATCCAATAAAACCACCAAATGTTAACATCCTCAGCCCTCCTTTCCAGTAATTAACAATTTCTAGAAAAAAATTGCCAGACTAGTGTTTCAAAGCAACGTATAAAACCTGGTCTGTTTATTGCTATAAATGATCCATACTTGATTTTTCACTACATTGTGTAAAATATACAGAAGATTTGGTTATGTAACATAGTTATGTAGGACCCCCTTGTACAGTAAATGAGGCCTCGGTCTCAGTGGGTAAGTCTCCTGGTTAAATAAACAAACAAATACAAAATGCATATACACATAGTTCTCTGTAAGAATGAAATGCACATGTTGTTGATATGAGTACAAAAGTAATGTGATTTCTCAAGTTGTATTTTCTAAATGGATAATTTAAACACTCTGCACTGTATCCTGGTGCTGAATCAGCTCTTTACTGGCCTGTGCATACCGACTGCACTGAAATCATGTATGTTTAATCTTGCTGCTTGCTTCTGGGACTTAGACCCTATTTCCTAATGGCTACAGTGTGTTGCCATAGTGTTTTGTTGAAAATGTCAGATTGTCATTTTTCTCTGGGTCTTAAGGGCTGGTATAAGGTCGCTGTCTTGAGGTATATCCATGCATACTGTGGATTGTCTATTGACGTAGTGTTGAATTTTGGTTCCTAAACAGCGCAAGTCATGTGGAACACAGTGCCGCAATAAAAAAGAGATAATTACCTGTGAGCAGCTCTAAAGCTGTGTGCTTTGAGCCCTCGGTCATCGTGTCACTGTGAATTAACCATGGGAAAATATTTGTATTTCGTCATTTTGTTCCTTGCTTGTTGCAGCCCCAAACCTAAACACACTGCATTTTGAATAGATGAAAACACCACTTGTGTGGATGAACTTCAAGCAACGTTATTCCAGCCAGTTCCAATAATAATTTTTCTACACAGTGTTGTGCAATTCCCCTGGTGGCTCGGTGTTCCTGCAGTTCAGATTTGTTCCTTGTGTAATGCCCCCTTTTCTCAGCATTTTACTGAGATCTCTTGCTGATTTAATTCATCACTGAATGGAGATTATGATTAAGAGATTTTATAAAGGGAATGGAAGATGTATGTGTTCTTATCAAACTCTACTATGTGTGTGTGTGGGCTGTTATCCCAGTACACTACGTGTGTGTGTGTGTGGGCAGTTATCCCAGTACACTACGTGTGTGTGTGTTTGTGGGCAGTTATCCCAGTACACTACGTGTGTGTGGGCAGTTATCCCAGTACACTACGTGTGTGTGTGTGCAGTTATCCCAGTACACTACGTGTGTGTGTGTGTCGGGACAGTTATCCCAGTACACTGTGTGTGTGTGGGCAGTTATCCCAGTACACTACGTGTGTGTGTGTGCAGTTATCCCAGTACACTACGTGTGGGTGTCTGCAGTTGTCACAGTAAGCGTCACATACTGGGCTTCGTATTAGTTTCAAGTTTATTATCAAAATACCCAATAGGAGGGTGTGGCCATTTTTAGGCTGCAGTCCTTAACACAGATTTGTCATTCCTTAAAGAAAACAAGGACAACGCGTAATATTACAATAAATTTAATCCATCAGAACAGATTCTGAAGTTGAGAATGTTTGCTGTCATTGCACATCTTTCTCCAATATTTATTTATTTATCTTTTAATTTGGAATTGGCAATTATTTTTCTTATTTCCTCCTCAATTTGGTAAGCCCAATTATTGTTTATTTGAAGCTGGCTCACCGCTGCCACCCCTGTGCTGACTTGGGAGGGATGAAGACGGACACATGTGTCCTCCAAAACATGTGCCATCAGCTGTCCACTTCTTTTCACTCTGCAGGCCTGCCATGCAGCCACCTCAGAGCTGCTTGGTCCTCCAGCACTGGTCAGTCTACAGGGGTCGCTGGTGAGTTGAGGGCAACCTGGCCCCCCCCATGGTGCTTGACCAATTGTGTATCACCCCTGGAATAGCCTGGACTCGAACCAGCGATCTCCAGGCCATAGGGCATGTCCTGCGCTCTGTACAGAATGCCTTTGCCGGATGCGCCACTCGAGAGCCTCATCTTTCTCCAATATTGAATCGGTGTGAGCCCCCTCTACAATTACCCTAGGATTGAAATATTCATTTCAATATAATACTATAGCATTCAAAAAAATACCAAACAACTACTGTGAGAATGACCACTGATAGTCATTGTGTGCAGTATTATTAGACATAGTTCATAGGTTTTTGTCACGCTATTTTGGTCGTACTTTTCGGGCAATTTGGGTTTACATCTGGTTTTATTTGGGAGAGAAATTCCCTTCAAAATTAAAAATGATTAAAATATGGGAGTTAAATATTTCGGTAAATGCCCCTGTTTGGCCCTGTGTGATATAGCTTTCTTAAGCTTTCTTTACAAGAAGTTTTTAGGTTGTGTTGAAGAAAAAATAAAATAAAATAAAAATACATTTAAAAAGGTGAGGCAAACAAAAACAAAAGCCCAGGCATAGCGTTACACAAATACCAAAAATACAAAATGTTGACAGCACATATATTTCACATCAGCAATTCTGGTCATCAAGTTAATGATATAAAAAATATTTAGTCAAAATGTTTAGCAGAGTACATTTTCAAAATGCTGGTAGTAAAGCTACAGTAGACTTCCCTACTTGCCCATATTTCTGACTACATAATGTTCTAATAATAATAATAATAATAATAATAATAATAATAATAAATAATAATAATAACTAGAACTGCCAGGCAGTTTTACGGCTCCCAAGCCCCAGTATCAGTACCCGTCTAAGCGTGTTTAGTTCTTAATGTGCCAAGTTTAAAATCAGCAACTTCAACTGTTCCACAGAAGAAGATTTTGAAAGTTTTTTTTTTCAAAAATGCTCCAGGCAGCCATCTTGTTTAACGCAAGTTTCTTAAAAGTCAGAGTATTGCTACAGTGTCAAGGATGATGCTTGTGAAGTTTCGAGTTATTCAAGTAAACCGTCAATTGAGGCAGTTTTAAATTTCAGGCGTAAATACACATACACCTGACGGTCATCTTGTTTTATAAAACATAACCATTTTGACATATTTGTATTCCATTGTTACTGCGACAATAACTACCATGTTTGGAGTTTGTTGGTGAAACGGTGTTCAATAGCAGCAGTTTGATGTTAAGGGCGCGTTTCGATAAGATTTGTGGCAGCCATTTTGACATTAAAATTTATCGCAGAAACTTCTGCTTCGCAAACTTGATGCGAGTTTGGATGCTGATGATATATACCAAGTGTCAGATCAATCGCTTCACCGGTTCCCAAGAAGGAGATTTTGAAAGGTTTTATTGAAAAATACTTCACGGCGCAAATTGCAAGGACGCAGCAGCAACATTTTTTCAGCATCAGAAAGCCAATGTATCCAGCTTGTTACCTGCCAAGTCATAACCTGATCAGTCACACAGCAGCAGTTTAAAGTTTGGGAAGGAAAAAAATAATAAAAAATAATAATAATTAATTAATTAAAAAATGTAAAAAATCTTAACAATAACAATAGGGTTACCAGCCTTTGGCTTGGAGACCTAATAATAAGAAATGTCTGAATGTGTCTTTTGACATTCTGTCAGTGCATGTCAATGTAAACACGGAGGGCTGCATTCATCAAACATTAATTAATGTATACGCACTGAAACCCTATGCATTTCTGTCATGCTGTAGTCTTGAAAAAGTACTATAAAGAAAACTGGAAATTCAGCGAATGGTGTGCCAGGGATTTTGTTTTTACCCGATGCTTATGTTGATGAAAAGTGAGATATTGCCATTATGTTGAACTTTGTATTTTTTCTGTAACGATGATGTCACTTCTATGTGTAGTCTCATGGAGTTTGCTGGAGGTTTTGAACCAGGATGTGGCAGGCAATCCAGTATGGCTCTGCATGCATTGCAATGCTACTCTGTCAAAGGAATGGACACAGCGTTGAATTGGGCTTGTGCGGTTATAGACGTAGGAATTAAATTAGCTAAGGGTTTTACAGTTTTTACAGTGAATCCATTTGCATTGTTTGCTGCTTTAACATTTTGCCTTTTTTTATTTTGCATTTTCATGTGTTTTGTGATTGAAAGAATGTGTTAAATAATTTAAAAAAATTAATACATTTTGACACAAAACCTGGCCTTTAGGGGCAATAAAAATGGTGGTAGAATCGAAACTGTTAGCATGGCTATCCCCTTTTTATTTAATTTGACTCCTTTGCGTAATGTGTGTGTTTGTCAAGGGTTTGTATTGCGGTATGAGAAGTCGGGTGTGCTTGCTGTTCAGGTTTGAGATGGTTAGACGGGAGGGGGTGCATTGAGTGTCCACTTCCATGTCGCACTCTCGATTCTCTCATTTTTCTCTGCTCATTTCTGGAGTGTGTTTATTCTTTTTTACTTTATTTACTCCTGCATTCTCTTGCCTTCCTCCCTCCCCCTGCCTGTCCCTTTGACACACTTTTCCTCTCCAGCTGGGTTTGTGAAGTCACCCATGTCTGAGACTAAGCTCACGGGGGACACCTTTGAGCTGTACTGCGACGTGGTTGGGAACCCCACACCGGAGATCCAGTGGTGGTACGCAGAAATCAACCGCGCAGACTCCTTCAAGCAGCTTTGGGACGGGGCCCGCAAGCGGCGGGTCTGGATCAACACAGCGTACGGTGCCAACGGGGTGAGCGTGCTGCGAATGAGCCGGCTCGCCCTGGAGGACTCGGGCACCTACGAATGCCGAGCGAGCAACGACCCCCGACGCAACGACCTGCGGCAGAACCCCGCCATCACCTGGATCCGAGCGCAGGCCACCATTACCGTCCTGCAGAGTGAGTGCTCAACCCCACCCTGCAGTTACTGTAGTAGAAGTAGATGGTGAAAGGCAACCCCACCCGTCCCGGTTTCCCCAGATTACAGAATGAAACGTTTTGTGTGCCCCTCCTCCCGCGTGCAACCTTTCCTTCTGGTGTTAGTGAACCAAATAACGCAGAAGTGTCTCCTTTTCAATTAGAAACCCAGCAACCAGTGGCGAATATCCCATTTTGTTTTTGTTTTGTTTTTTAATGACCACAAACCCAGCCCCATCTCTCCTCCCCCCTCCTCCTCGTCTTGGCTGTGCCTCTGTTCTGTAACGTCTTGGTGTTTGCTGTACAGTCATCGTTTTGCGTTGCTTTCCTCGTGCCATTCTAATAGTTTTGTTTATTTGAAGTTGTCTGTGTTGTGTGTTTTTTTTTTTTTTTTTTTTTTTACTTACCTCAAAGACAGTCGTAACACATCCTATAGAAGGCCAGGTCTCAAGATGCTTGGAAAGAATGTTTTCCAAACAATCTTTGTTTCCACCCAGCCTGTGCCTAATGCTGGAAGACAAAAGGAACTTTTACTCGAGTCTCTGTTTCAGATTCCCGACTGGTGGATTTGTCAGAGCTGTTGGGACTTTCCATTTCACTTTTTCTTTCAAGAAAAATTTGAGTTTTGGAATCGGGCTTTATTCTGTTACCTTGTGCCTTCTGTAGATGTAAGACTGAATGTCTGCAAACACACTGATATCTGTTCACACATACAATCACTATACATACATTGTGTGTGATGTGCAAGTATAGTCACAATCAACAGATCTGTGTGTATATATACTCTAATAATATAGGTATATATAGTTGTTTGTGGCTGTGGGTATATTGTGTTGATATATAAGGCCACCCATAATAAATTATTGGTTTGCTGTAACCTGACACAGGAGAGCGATTGACATATTTAGCTCTGTTGATTGATTATATAAATTGCATTCACATTAAATACTTTGGTTGAACCTCAAGCAACTGCCTGTACATGTTTTCCTCTAACTCTCGTAAAAGCATATAGGCCTATATGTTAAACAGCATAGAGCATATATACCTTTCTGGGACAGGTTCTGAATGATGCATAAGGAGTGTAACAGCAAACCTCTTTGTATTATGGCCTGATGTATATACACATATATAGACAGGTATCCTGGCAATATCTGTTTGTAATTGATATATGTAGATATGTCTTTATCTTAGGGCTGTGCAGGATTCCCATTGAAAGGGCTCCATTATAAATGGACATGGTCTCATTGAACGCAGATGGGGTCAGATGGAGTTTTACACCACTTCCAGTATGATTCCCACACCCCCCCAGTCCTGAACACCCCTAGCATACACAATGCAGGTGATATCAGTTGACCACTTTGCAGAACTGAAACTGATGAAACAGAGAGGTTTCGTTTTCGAGATATAATTTGGTTTGGAATGTATTCTGCTGCAATGCAAAGTGGTAAGCTGGAAACCCTGTTTATAACGTCTCTGTGTTTGTGTGCTGCATATCTGTTCTGGGTGGATAGATTAGCAGCTTCTACACTGTAGCTTTGTATAGATGAATAGATATGTATTATAGTTGAAGTATTTTCATGTTGTTTGAACTCCAGACTACGAAGGTATCGCTTATTTTGTAGATTTCTTGTGTACCTTGTATGTGTTTAAGTCACTGTATTATAATTCAAGATTATTTCGTTTTACTTTGAAACAGGAACCAGGGGATCTTTTGCTGTACCATCTTGTGCCTTTGTAATCAAATGAAATACAAACACAGTGGCACCAAACATTATTACACTGTTACTGTATATCAAAAATAGAAATTTGCATCATTTACATTTTGCTGACATTAATTGTCTTACTTGTTCAATATCCTAGTATGTGTGTCCTATATGTTCTCTGCTGTATCTCCCCATTTCTACTCACTCTTCCAGCAACAAAGTCTCCAGAAGGCTGACTCTATGGGAGCGGGGTAGGAAAGCATGTTAGCCTCGCGCTGTGTACTGAAGCCCATAGGCGATGCATTGTGCTTCACTGATGCTTCCCAAAATCAGAGGGGCTTTTAGAAGCTGTTTTTGCTGGAATAGTAAATAGGGCAAAATTATGATCTGTGCATAACAAAGAACACACGTAACAAGGTATTATTAAACGTTAGGAATATGAAGATGATATAAAGTAGTTTAATATATATAGTTATGTAAACTCCAGTCTAACTTTAAGATGGTTTTGTTAAATTAGTCATTCTTATACTTAAACAAGTGTAATTGTAATACTCTGTCAAGCTATTTTATAAAGGCTGTCACACACCAGACGCGATGCAATTTTTTAAATGGCGATGAGATACTTTCGCAGTGTCATGACCATACACACCAGAAGCGACACAGAGGCGATGCGACAGGTTTGAAACTGCTAGATCTAGTAATTATGAGTGCCTTCACTGACAGTATTTCAACACATGTATGGCAATAATTCATACACATCAGGCTTATTCAGTTCCTTCGATATGGTCTCCCATATATTGTCTTTCAAATCTGTATTGTGATGTCCTTTGTCGTAAAGCTCTGAGTATTTTTGTTCTCTGATTGCTCAATGCCCTAGTCAATTCAATCCTATTTATTTCATGTCATGCCAGTGTAGCCCTGGTCCCGCTCCTGCATTGCCTATCATGTTGCCTGTGGTGTGAAAGATACTTATCAAAAGTATAGGTTCCATTGATTTTGTCGCATCGTTGCAGTTTCGCTTGCCACATCGCATCTGGTGTGCACCAGCCTTAAGAAATGTTCCGTGATGGCCAGTGTAGAACAGTGCAGCAAGAGTAAGTAACACTGGAGTAACTGGAGTAGATACAGTCTCATGCCATTGAATATTAAAAAGAGGACAACCGAATGATTTCTGGTTCCACTGTTTACTGGCTTACGCCCAATAAAGCTGTGTTGTGGTGCTACCTCACAATTACTGTGTCATATTTAAACACGTTTCTACTGTTTCTATGTAGCTGCAGTAGGAAAGCCTTCTATAGATCATTCCAGGGCTGGGTGGGTGTCCTAATGTAGCGCACAATACAGAGCTGGATACTCTGGAGTCTTGGAGCTTGGAGTCGATTGCTTTTGCTACAATGCAAGAGAAGGTACTGTGAATGGTAATTGGATTCCCAGCTCAGGGTGCTGTTTCTGTAGATTTGTGGATACTATTGACTACCATGGCAAGCTGGCTTTTGAAATGTGATGGTGGATAATTGGTATTAGGTAGCAATGAAACTCTTTGGTTCCGATTCACAAACTGTTTTTGTTGGCGTTTAGTACCATTTCGGATTGAATTATGTTAATACCCTTCTTCAGCAAATGATCTAACCCACAAAGGTCAGTGTGTCTTGCTTTCCATGTTCATAGTTGATTGGACTCTTATTTCCACAGGGGTTAAATATGTATCAGTGGCGGTCCACCACCTATCCAATTTTTTAGCCAATTCAAATTTTTCTTTCCTTTTTTGTTTTAAAAAAGTCTATCTTTTTTTTTTTTTTTTTTTTGGACCGACAGCATATCTGCAATATTGATTTCTAAATTATGTCTCTCCTTCAGTTTTGTTCCTTTACTTCCAAATATCATTTTATAGTTCTTTATAAACTCTGCAATGTAAAAGCAATTCAGTTGGTGTCTCAGCTAGGAGAAGTGCAGCTGCGTGGTGCACAGGGCGAGTCATACAGCGCAGGTTCAGTCCTGGCTGTCGAAATAGGCCTGTCTTTGCTGGGGACCCCGATTAGCATCTCATTGGCTCTGGCGCACCTGTGGGTTAGGGAAGGAAAGCCATTAGGGACTGTGTCTCCTCATCTCTCTACAGCAAACACTGCTGGCCAGACGCCAGTGTGTAGACTATAGAGACAGAGTAATTGTGTAGTATAGTTTAAGATGGCTAGTGCTCCGTTTATGCCAGTTTCCTCTTGGTCCAGCTTTTCACCCACTTGAGAATCACTTGAAGCAATTGTGGGACATTGTGGGACACTACGAAATTAAAAAAAAATAAAAAATCCCTTACTTTAATGAAACCAAGAGCACATTACATTTTTAACCACTTGCAAAATAGCCTGATGTTTCGGCAAGCTGTAGCTAGTTCAAACAACAACACATTTAGCTAACGTTACACAATTCTGCATTCAGTAGCTGCTAGCTATCGATGTAGTAGCTAGCAGCTAGCTAAATAATATCGAGGTAAACACACATTACAGCAATTAGCTAGCTAGCGAGTAGTGATGCTTAAATACTTTTTTATAGATTTCTTGTCCTGAATGTCACCATTTCTCAACATTTGATTAATTAATTTGCTGACCTGTAGCTATAGTTAGCTAGCTAGCTATATTTGTTTTTATATTTATATTTGTATTTCCTCTCAGACCAAGCAGCTGGCAGTCTTGCTTATAGTTCACTTTGACCTGAATCTCACTCTTGATGAGGTCCACACTGCTCCGGTTTCTCTGGTCAGTTCATGCAAGTGTTACTAGTGAAAACGACGACGAAGGCGTTTGTGACAGGAATGATCAAAACAAACGAGAGCTCCTCTACAAAGTACGCCGTTTCTTTCCCACGGCATCTGTTGAGGTTATGATTTCTTTCCGACATGACAGACAACACAAAACTCGTCATACAGAGCAATCATGTAGAGTTTGATAGACATCCAGAGGTCTTACACGGCTTCACAGAGCTCAGAAAACTTTAACTCTTTCTTCAGTGCTAGGCATGCCAAATACTTATTTTGTCAGGTACGTGAAAGCATGTTGGTAAAACAGTAAAAAGTCGTCTTTGATCGAGGCAGCCTGTGAAGCAGTGAATTTCTTCAGACGAGAGTTGGTCTCAAATCCCCCCAAAAAAATCTGTTTTTCTTTGCTGGATTTTCAGTCTACGGTTGGATATCAGTTCATATAGTTCACAGACTGTCACCTCATTTTCCCCAGCAAGGAGAACACACTTGTGGAACATGTTCAGTGTGTGTTATAGGAATGCAGGTCGATTTCAAGCTCACACGGTATTCCCTCACCATCCTTGTCGTTTTCAAAGTATTTCCACAGTGATCTCGGGCATTGATCTTCCCCAAGTGACAAAAAGTAACTCTTAACATCTGGCCAGCAATCGTGTAATCTCTTTACAGCAGGGAACAGCCACCTTGTTGGTACATGATTTTACAGTGTCTTGTACACTTCTGTCACAAAATCAAAAATACTTCTCAGTTGGTGGACGCATTTGGCGGATGATTGGAAGTGGCTGTACATTTTCGTTACTGTGCTCTCAATACCCAGTCTAAGGTTGTCAGCTGCATGGAGTGACAGTTGTGTATTGTGCGCCATACAGTTTCCTTTTATGATCTCTGAGCTTTTGGAAAACAGAGTTATGATTCCCGTAATTTACACTAGCATTGTCAGCTGCATAGGCAGAAACCTTGTCTAAACTCAGGCCAAGTTTGTGCAGCCTTGCAGTAATCTCAGTGAATATCGCTTCAGCTGTCTCTTCGTGATCATCATAAAAGTCCAGCAATTTATTTTGTACACCAAGTTTGGGTGTCCAGAGTCGGAGGGCGAGGGGAAACAGTTTCATATTGCCATGGTTTGAGGCAACTGAAGCAACAGAAAAGAATGGCCTCATATCAACTTTTATGTAACTCGTGGTCTCGGTCATTTTAGAATTTAAATCGCCTAAACACTTTTCTATAGAGGCAGGAGCAAGCACGTCTAACAATTGCAGCACATTTTGTACGACTGCATGACATTTTCCTTGCAATGTCAGAATCTGGAAATACAGTGCGGTAGAGTTTCGTTCCACAGTCGGCTGATCTATAGGAATACCCATGGTGTACCGTGTGGTAGACACTAGTCACTACTGCAGCAGTTACTTTGTCTACAGGGCTGTCCTTCGACCTTACGAAGAAACTGGACATAGATTTGTTTTTCTCTCTTTGCAGTGCATTTTTTCTGTGAGACTCACCTGTGCCATGCTGTTTTACATCAGCCTCACCCCCATGTGTGATAGTAAAAGTTCTGCGCAGACAGTGCATTCTGCTTTCTGAGAATCTCCTGACACAGACATAATCCACAAGTATGCTGTTTCCCATTCTTTGCTGGAGCAACATAATCTCTCTAATTTAGGAGGATCCATTTTCTTTAACTGCAATTCCAAGTTGACTTTAGCAAGCTACTGTACTTCTGTGCAGTAAAGGCGCATGTGATTCACGTACGAGGCATCAGGTCAGGAAACCTGCCTTGTTTTCCCTAGCAAGCACCAATATTCACAGAGGCTCATTACCATGGAAATGGGGTTAAACAATCCATTTAAACAAGGCATACTGGAACTTGTAGTCTATTTACCAAAACTATGTTAACCTTAATAATGTTGATAATATTATCCATAGTGTTAGATAATAACATATTTGCATTTCAAATGGGTATTTTGCAGGACATTTTGTAGATGTTGCGGGATGTCCTGCAATTTGCAGGATGGTTGGTCACTCTAGTTAGGGACACACAAAACTACTCAACCCCTTCTGTTCCACTTTTCTTTTTTTCTTTTTTATTCTAACAATAAAAATGGGTTCTTGTTTTTTGCATCAGGTTTCATCGTGTTTATGATCGTATTCTATGGATTCGTAATCCTCCTTTATTACTGTTTCAGCCATCCTGGATATTTGGCTTGTTTAGTAAAGTCAGCAGCATATGAGCAAGGTGGAAAATGCCATTGGATGCACCAACTGTGGTCACTTTTATAGACTTGCTTGAGACTGGTGAAGAAGGTAAAAAGAGCATGCTAATTAAGACCACCAATCCTGGTGGGATAATACCCATATTAGAAGTCTGTAAAGGGCAATGGGGTATATTGTCAGTGTGTGGTGGACTACGATCATTTTAAAGCAGAAAACCACCAGTACATTTTACAAACAAGAACTAAACAATAACACTAAACTAAGTGCAGAAAGTAGTAAAATTGCAGGGCTAATCCTGTTGAATCTTTTTGAAAATATACCCTAATATGTGCACACCATTTCTGTATACTGAAAACATATTGAACATATATATTCATTTCTGTATACTGAAAACATAGTGAACATACATATTCATTCTCAACTCTACATCTGCAGGGGAGGGCAGATTTATTCTGCTGGGATATATGTGTTTGATTTCTCAATCATGTGTTTCTAATATAAGCATACTTCAAGTCTATAGGGCCTTTTTAAATGTGGAAGACCCATCGCTAGGAGGTGGGTACTTGTTTGGGTCACATGTCCTGCTACTGAATACAAGGAAATCAGAGTTCTGTGGATCACGACTGAAAAACCAGTCACCGATTCTTTTACCTTTTTATCATAAAATAAATATTTAAAGAGAGAACCAGGTCTTCCATGCAAGGTGGGATCAAGAAGTTGTATTGAAAATGGAGGAAAACCGCACTACTTTGTATGTCGTGGCAGTGCCAAAGGAATATAACTTTAACACACAAGTTTCACCTTCATTAAAGCTGAAAAACACTAAGAATGATATTTCAGTTTTTGTTAATACCATTTATTAACCCCTACTCTTCTGCACTCTGAACAAAGATGTATGTTTAAAATATATATGATTTGAAGGTGATTTGTGAGGGGGCACGTCTAGTTTTATACTGCTGACACATGGTTCGTTGTATGTCTTTAACATTTAAGCCAGTTTTCAAACATTTTAGATCTGGCTAAAGCTTAAACATTAAATGAATGACCTGACACATTAAACTGGAGAGCGCTGCATTGATAGAGTGTAGACACTATTGGTTTGGCATGGAATGGTGACAGAGGGGGATTGAACCTTCCAGCTTGGGTGAGAGGACAGCATTTCAAAGCTGAGCGGCTCGGACTGCTCAAACTGTGTGGAATGATATGTCTTGTACTAAGAGATGCCCCACACAAAATGTTTTCATCATTATAAATCACACAAACTGATATTGTAGCAAGAAACATCAAACCTGTTTTTCACTTTGAAATTTAGCAGTTTGTTCTGTAGACGGGATGGCATCTGTACACAGGAGAAGATGAGTTGGAATTCTGAACAGCCCTTATTGGCAGATTTCCCATGCATGATTTAAATGAGCAATAACACACATGAAGTTCAGTCATTGCATACCTTTTGCACACCCTGGACCCTGTTATTGTGCATATAAAAAATGGATAAATAAAAAATGACAACATTCAGTATTCACTCAGATTACAAAGTTAGAAATGTGCAGTAGTGCAAAAAATAACCTGCACCATCATGTGATTGCCAATAACCAATCAGAGCACTTAGCTTGTTCATGGCACTCTCTAAAATGGCTTTATAAAGCCCTAACACTGCTGATTGTACTTAAAGATTATAATGGTACAGAAGAGCCTGTTGTTTCCAATGACATCTGTTAATCACGCCTGTCGTGGCCTTTACACCACTAACCAACCTTTCTTTTTTTCCTTTTTTGCAGCATTTTCACCTGGAACCATAAACCTGTTGTCTTGCTACCTTTTCCCTTTACTTTCACATTGCTTCTTTCTTATAAGCCTGTTATTGCTGTAGTGCCTTGTAGGTCCAGGGATTGGAAACGGTATGTTTCATCACTAGACTATGCGTGAGCACCTCTTGACTGGTGGAACATTCTCTGTGTGATGGGGATTTCCTTTTTAAACACTATAGCAGTTTCTCAGGTAAAACATTATACTGCTAGATATGAAGGTCAGTGTATAAGCACACTCACTATTGCAGACAGCACAATAACTAGTTCTGAACTCAGACCTTAGCACACACACTCACTACTGTAGGCAGCACAATAAAATCAATTTGATCTGTGATTGATTACAAATACCAGACTTCAAGCAGTACAGACCTGATGCACTGTAAGAAACAAGTGGTGAGATGCTGTACTTCTCTACACATACACAGTATTTCCAGATTTGTTTTTCTTGCTGGTTATTAATCCTGTCTCAAAACTATCCCGGGTGATCTTTGGTTTTCCTCTAGCAAAATGCTGAACAGGAGAGAGTCAGGCCATGCAGGCGATTGAGATCTAAGAGGCCTGAATGCTTATAATGCTAAAGACAGTGCAGCCTATCTGACAATTACAGACTGCGGTGCTTCTAGAACTGGACAAGGCGATCGGGGCGAAGCTGAAGGCAGCACAGGAGTGTGCAAGCCAGCTTAGACAAGGCAGCTGTAATAAGTACAGCACTGTCGAAACACTTAGCTAGCTGGAATATGCGACACACAAAACTATTCAACCCCTTTTATTCCCCTTTTTTGTTGTTTTAGAAACATTGCCCAGATTCCCTAAACTCAACAGAGAAGCTATTAGTATTTTAGTTGCTTTCTCGTTTTAACGCTTCATCTTCCTCACCTAGTCCAGCCCTGTACTAGTAGAATCAAAAGGAACCTTCCAAGCCACACTGTTTTAGCTTTCTAGATTCTAGTAAGTAGCTGCCTAAAGTGACCCATGATTCCCCAGGTATGAGTGTTTTATATTAACCCCAAGGGTGGTTGGTGACTCAGATGGTTAGTACACAGGTCTTGCAATAAGGACCAAATCAAATCCATCTCTGTCTACAAAGTTGGCATAATCTTCTTACAAGAGGACCGTTCCTTTGCTTCTCACAGCGAAACCTGAACTAGCCTTGATCTTTTGTTAAGGTTAAAGCTTTTGTGCCGTCTCTTACGATTTAGTCCTACTAATAAATAAAGTTACTAATAAATTCCTGCAACATTCTTGCTTTTAATCGGCTCTCATATATGTTATCTATAATACCTGATTAAGACAAGGCGGAGATTAAGAGGCCTGGTATTTCATCTCCATGTTAGTTCCATTAAAAGCATGTACAGTATCCTGGTTCTGGAACCTGGGTGTCCAGTTTCAGGGCCTATACAGTATGTTCCATCATCACCAACCCTTTAGTTTTGCCACTCTCCCATAAAGGGAGTTTTGTGAAGCATCCAGGCCATTGTTGCCGTATGCAGTGTCTCCCAGCTCAGCCGTGGAAGACTGTAACTCCTTTAGAGTTGCCATAGGCTTCTTGGTGGCCTCCCTGACTATTGCCCTTCTCGCCCGGATACTCAGTTTTTGAGAACAGCTTGTTCCTGACAGATTCACAATTGTGCCATATTCTCTCCATTTCTTAATAGTAGACTTTACATCCAGAGACTGCAGTGAATAGTGCAGCTGACAACAAGGGAAAGACCTTGTGACAGCATGGAGAGACAGCTGGCAGGAGGAAAGAGACTTCATTGGGGCTGGCAAGGGTTAGCTACCCTGGTCAGCAGTATCCAGCTCTATGTTTTCAAAGGGAAACAGGATGCTGGAGACACCTGCCCAAGGCTTCTAAGAAATGAAAGAGAAAATTACCCTTACAGTCTGCGAGAGCGGGGGCGGAAGATGACTCAACGCTGGATAACACGGTTAACTACTTAGGAACGGAAACGGATATGAGAATAGAGAGTACTTCACAAAAGATTTGTTCAAGATCTGCAGTTAGCAAAGACATGGAACTTGAGGTTTGTGTCTGCAGCTGGAGCAAGGCGATAATGGTCAGGGGTTTGAAGATTCATCAAGGGAGAATGAAATGCTTGAGGGAGAAGGACAAGGGCCTCACATTGATCAGTACTTCTTACGAAGACAGTCAAGTGAGTCGAATGTAATCCAGCGACAGGAAGCAAACCACAGTTCGCAGGATATCGGCACCGTTGTCATAGATGTGAGGAGGACTTCCGTGGATACAACTAGTGATGATCCTAATGATCCTTGCAAACCCAGTCAGACAAACCAGCGTAAGAGAGAAAAGAACCTCAACGGGCACAGGCCTGGAGTTAAATGGCCAATAGCTTGTGAGAAAACTGTGTGGGACCCAGTAAATACGGATCTCTGTTTTACTTTGGAAAGGTTAAATGGAACATTGGAAAAGAAGCTGGACAAATTTGGGGACATCATCTACGCATATGGAAGTGAGAGGTTTGGAATTGAAAAAAGGAAGGAAAAAGTACAAACTATTCCTGGAAAGTCTAGATGGCAGCAGGAGATTGAACACTTAATTAGAGAAAGGAGGCAATTGAGGAAGCAATGGAAAGAAGCAGAACAAAGTCAGGAGGGACTCAGTCTGTTAAAAGGGTCATAAAAGATAAGCTTGTAACATTGCGCAGAACTGAGCGCCTACGGAAACGCTACAAAAAGAAAGAGCATGGGAGAACTAACTTTTATAAAGATCCATTCAACTTTGTAAAGAAGATATTCACCAGTGAGAAAAATGGCACACTAAAATCATCTACGTTCGAGCTGGAGAGATACTTGGAGGCAACACATACAGATTCAAAAAGGCAGGAGCCTATGTCAATTTCTTCAGCTATTCCACATATCAATCCACCCGAATACCAAATGGAGGACTTTGCATCATCATCTCCAGGGCCTAATGGAGTTCCATACAGAGTATACAAGAGTGCTTCTGGAGTTCTATGAATCCTGTGGAAATTGATGAAAGTGGCATGGGAAAAACAGGTTGTACCAAGAGCATGGCTCCGAGCAGATGGAGTCTTTTTACCAAAAGAAAAGGATTCTACATGCATCAGTCAGTTTTGTCCTATTTCCCTATTAAATGTAGAAGGCACGATTTTCTTTAGCATTATTGCTCAGAGATTGTCAACCTACCTATTGAAGAACTGCTTCATTGACACTTTGGTACAAAAAGCAGGCATTCCAGGTTTCCCAGGATGCTTAGAACACATCAGCGTAAATTACCTGCAACATTAAGGCACATTTTGACAGGATATAAGGTGGGCCAGCCAAGGACGGTTTACTTGGCGCCATGACCAGGTGCTGCGATGTTTGGCCTTAGCATTGGAAGACAAGCATAACCTGACCAATAAGTTGCCACCAGTTCCATCAAAGCATTGCACACAAAAGACAATATTCCTCCATCCAGGAGAGCAACCACCAAGGTGTTAAAATCAAGCCTCGCTCAGGACAACTGGAAGCTGCTAGAGACTGGAAGATGCTGGCAGATGTTGGTCAACGGCTTATTTTTCCACCTGAGATTGCCACCACTAACCTTCGACCAGACATTGTCTTGTGGTCTGGATCAGCACGCCTTGTTCATCTGGTAGAGTTAATAGTGCCATGGGAAGATGCTGTGGATGAGGTGTATGAGAGGAAGAACCTTTGGTATGCTCAACTAGCTGCTGAAGTGGAACAGCGAGGATGGAGAGTCCGAGTCTACCCATTGGAGGTGGGTTGTCGAGGATTTGTGGCACACTCTACAACCCAGTTTCTCAGAGATTTTCGGTTCAGTGGCCAAGAGTTGCGTCGCACAGTGAATAACTTATCTGAAGCAGCAGAAAGGAGCAGCAACTGGCTGTGGTTGAGACAGAAAGATTCTGGATGGGGATCTAAAGCACAATAGATAGAAAGCAATGCTGATGTAGAGATAAGTAAGCTGGGCTGAGCTGAGTGGGGGATGGAGGGGGGTGATGCTGGGACGCCAGAATCACTGTTGAGCCCTCTTGAGGTGTCGTGGGCTAGTCCACAAAACACCTAGGATGGAAGTTGCCTACTTGAAGACCCCAGAGATGTACCCTACTTAGCTCAATCCAGACGGTTGTCATGCTAATGCACTGGGGACACCGCACTGTGGTTGATCCCTGGAGCCAGCATCGCAGCCTTTGTGTGTGCTGATGTGCTGGGGAGGCAAAATGAGCTGATCCCTGGAACCAGCATTACACTTCAGCAATCAACATCAGACAGAAGGATATCTACATCATCAGATGGAGAACAACGCAAATGGATGGAGATGCAGGTGGATCACATTAGTTTACTGCAAAGCTATGTCTTAGTTGGTGCTTATCTTGGCAAGAGCCGAGTTCAAATCTGCAGTTCAACATCTACTCTCATGTAAAGGAAATCAAATCTGTGCTCCGGGGGATATTCAGTGCCTTGGAAATGTTCTTATATCCTACCCCAGATTGGTGCTTTTGAAGAACCTTATTCCAGATTTGCTTTGAATGTTCCTTCCTCTTCATGATGTAGTTTTTGTTAGGAAATGCACTAACCAACTGTGGGACCTCCCAGAGACAGGTGTATTTAACCTGAAATTTTGTGAAACACCTCAAAAATTGCACACAGGGGGACTCCATTCAACTAATTATGTGACTTCTGGTTGCACCAGAGCTTATTTAGGTGTGTCATAGGAAAGGGGGTGAATACTTATGCAATCAATTATTTTCTGTTTTATATTTGTAATTAATTTACAACAATTTGTACATTTTATTTTTCACTTTGACATTATAGACTTTTTTTGTGTTGATCAGTGGCAAAAACTCCTAATTAAATCCATTCTGATTCCATGTTGTAACACAATAAAATGTGGAAAAGTCCAAGGGGGGTGAATACTTTTGAGAGCCACTGATATATACATACAGTGTGTGTGTGTGTGTGTGTGTATATATATATATATATATATATATATATATATATATATATATATATATATATATATATATATATATATATATATATATATATAATTTTTAAGTAATTCATGTAGTACCTTTAGTACTGTAGAGAAATATCTCCTCCAGCAGCAGATATAAAAGGGTTTTGTTTTTATATCCCTCAGCCCCCACACTCATCATTCACATTATCCAAATATGCAGGCCTAGGAAAGACCATTCCATTCAAAACTACAGTCTGCTCTTGTACTATTAGAAAACAGAACTGCAATACCATATTTTAAGGCGTTCATTTTGACTAATTTTACAATGTCGAATGAAACTTTTAAATTGCAGTTTTACTGTTTGCCTTCCATTGCAAAAATCAACGTTATCTAATTCTGAGCCAAACCCCCCCACAGGCATGCAGTCTCACAGTGGAAGAGAGAGGAAGGTGCCTGCTCATACTCTCAGGATTTGCTCTGTGTGAGATTTGAACCACTAATCCTTTGGCTAGAGTGAATATGTTAACCAATGAGCCACCACACCACACAGTGTATGTTTTCACAACCATTGCAGTAACCCTTTCCCCATTCAGTAGCCGTGTCTGTGATTCAAGGTTCCTGTGTGTTAAAAACCCAAATTAAAGATATTTTAGGCCATACCATTGTGTTTAAGGGTCATGCCCAACATAGCACAACATTTTCATTCAGCTTATTGATATACTATACAGTCACAGAGATTAGGACCTCATGTCCCACATAGACTTAGACTGAGTGCGAGGCCTTGGACATGAAAGTAAGTTTATAGTCGGGAAGCTTGTGAGAAAGCTTAACAGGTAAGGTAATTTTTAAAATCTTGGGTACATCTTCCATGCCATGCCTTAGTTTTTAACCCTACATGTGCAATGCTGTCCCTGTGTTGGAGGCCCTGGTTTTGAACCCTATTTGTGCAATCCTGTTCCCTGTAGTGAGCCTGTCTGTGTTTCAGAGCCCCAGATCAACGCCTCTGATGATGTGGTCCTGCCCTCCGATTCAAACAGCCCACCCATCACCCTGCAATGCAACCTGACCAATGCATACTCCGTGCACAGCCAGAGCTACTGGATGAAGAACGGTGTGGAGATCGAAGGAACTAGGGCAGATGACATGAACACAGAGTACAGGTGAGTTTCGCGACGATCGGAGCAGTGCCTGGATACCAGAATTAACTTTTTGAAATTCCCAAATGTATCTAAAGCAGTTGACACGTGGTCCCCAGTAGTACACCTAATGGAATGATGGCAGGGGCTTGCTGGATTGAAGCTCCTAAAGCAATACAGCAGGGGCTTGCTGGACTGAAGCTCCTAAAGCATTGCGGCAGGGGCTTGCTGGACTGAAGCTCACGTTGCATTGATGATCTTGGGTGGGGACCCACTAAAGGCCTTCCCAGGTGGCAACCCCCCTCCCACTCCACCCCGCAAAGGACCCCACAGACTCAGATCAGATAGTGGCAGCTGGCAATTACTTTATCAGCGATTTAATAGTATCTGCTGCTGCCACTCTCCAGGCCTATACTGTCCCCTCCCTGGCCCCATGGACCTAAGCAATGGAAAGTTCTATATAAATAATGTCCTTAAATGCGAGGATCCACTGACGCCATGGAAGGGAATGCAAAGGATGGCAACAAAGGGCTATCATCTCTTTAGTGGCTGTAAGGCCAGCCAGCCAAATCCGTTTCTGCTGTAAAGATAGGTCAAGAGATGAGTCATCATTCAGCAAAAGTATCATAGAAGAGCAAGGGATATTCTTTTTGAGAATATTGGATAGAGAAGAGCAAACCTGATTCCAGAATACAGACACATCCAGACACACTCAAACCATATGTAAAAAGGTGTCCACTTAATGTATACATCAGGGTAGGGGTGAGTTTCATTTGAAATTGTCTTTGAGGGGTTAAATATATTTTATAAATAAAATTAAAATGGATCAGCTGATGATTAGGATTTTTGGAAAGCTTAGATTATTCCAAACAGTATCCCAGCAAATGTTTTCATTTGCAGAAATATGTCCCTATTCCGAATAGCATGAACTGCCAACAATTTATATGAGGCCCTTAATAGGTGAGTATAAAGTGTGGAGACCAGCCCCTTCATTTACTCCCTGTGTTCAGCATATCATGCAAATCATGAGGTGACAGTTCTGTCCCCCAGGGAACCCCACAGGCAAGCATTGCAGAGCGAAGACAAAGATAAAAAAAAAAGGAAAGAAGTACTCGGTAAATTAACACAGTTGTAGGTCTTGGGATGTGCAAAGGTGACGTCTTTAGCAATATCCCCTAGAGTGTAAATCCCCCTCTCCCTCCAATTCTGGAATATGGGTGAATGAGAATGCCATTTTGTTCGAAGGCTTGTGTGCTTTTCCACCAGGTGCTATACCGTAATCAAATAAGAAATTATGGGACCAAAGCATAATTTGCATTGCTTAAGGGGAATACCAAGTCTTGAAGTCTATATGGAAATACTAAGTTTTCCTCTAACTGTCGCCATGAAACAGTAGTGTTAGGATTGAGTCACACCATGATTGGGCAGAGCATGGATGACCAAAAATAATATTTGAAGTTTGGTAAAGACAGTCCACCTTAGGATTTCTCACGATATAATGTAGAGAATTTGATATGTGGCCGCTTCCCTCTCCCATATGAATTTAGAGGTTATAGAATGCAGTTTATCCCAATAACCAATAGGGGAAGCATCTAACAAAAAAAAAATTGAAGCGTAGGAGTATATTCATTTTTATTATGAAGATACAGGCATAGAGAAAATCAGGAAGATGCATTTCTCTGTTTAAATGGCCCTCAACTTGTCTAAATATCTTAATAAAGTTAGTTAGTACAATAGAATGTAAAGAGGGATAGATTTCTACAGCGAGATATTTAAAATGCTTAACTATCGGTACGTTTGAGGGCCAGTTCATTTTATATCAGGATAGTGCACTGTCCACTTCGGAAATCATAAAGACCATTTCAGAAATCACAACGACCGTTTCAGAAATCATCTCAGGCATTCTGAAATATAATCCAAACATTAGTCAAAAATAGAAATAAAAAAAAAAGCGTACAGTAATTTAAGCAGACATACCATGTCCATTATTTATTTATTTTTTTGCGAGTTTATTCATCATGTGACTTCACTCCGTGTCTCTGCTGAAACTGGCGGCTGCACCAACGAAGAAAAAAAAATCTATGAGGATGGTGCGATAGTATTCTTAAAGTTTTGCTGTAATTCGCGTGATCATGTATGAGTCAATACCATTAAATATAATAATGCCAGTCCCGTAAACACATGGAGAATAAGAAAGCAAATAAGATGGCAACAATGGAAGCACTGCATTCTTCTTCTATGCTGAAAAACTAAGACCTAAAGTACTGCGCTCAAGGCAGACTTTTCTTGAAGTAAGTCAGCTAAATTAATAGTCCTGTAGCCAAGTCAGAACAGCCGCGTCCAAAGAACCAAAACGAAATCCAAAAACAGCGGCAGGACAAGCTTAGTGGATGGAGCAGGATTCATCGGAGCTCCAGCTGACACCATGAAGACCTTTGCCTCACCTCATCAGATTCCATCTCTTCAGAAAAACAGGGACATGTCAGATGCACCACAAGGCTGAGAAGATCCAGAGATGTGCCTCAGTTGGATCTGAAACAGATCAGTTTGCGAGCCATGAATGATCTTCAGAGCTGAGGGATATAACAGAAAGGCCTGCAAACCCTGGGAGCGAGCTAGACTCATCGGCTGTGAAAAGGCCCATCTGCGCTGGGCTGTGTAGTTGCTGTAGTCGAGGTAGAATCTGAGGCCCTTTCCAGTGTGATGAAGAGAATCCTTCCTAACAGCCTGAAGTATGAGCTGGCGTTCTGTATAGCGGAGAACATTAAAAATAAGTGTTTGTGGTTTGTCAGTCATCCTGGACTTGTCTGTATATATGCGATGTGCCCCCTCAATTTCAATGTTCTTGCCCGTGACAGACTAGCTTGGTTGAGCTTTGGTTAGGAAATTGATGGCATTCTTGCCTTCTGATCCTTTATCTAGGCCCACAAGGCACAAATTATTATGCCAGTTCATATCCTGTAGCTCCTCAATCTTTGCTTCTATACGGTCGACCCTGGAGTTAGAAAGAGAGATCGCTTTCGTATTGGCATCTATCGAACAGCGGACCAGAGACCTGATGATTAAAATAGATTGAAAAGTAAACTAGGTGAAGGGTAGAGAGGAGCGAGATCTGAAAGCTGTCATTGCCAAAAGTCACGTGATCCCCACAATGAGCCCTATATAAAAAACAGTGATGTTGTGCGCCTGCAAACTAAAGGGTTCATTTTTAGGACTACAGGACTAAAATAACAATTTGCTGAAAAGAACTTTGAACACAGCACCAGCCCATATAAAATATTCTATACAGTGCCTATAGAAAGTATACACCCCTTTCAAAATGTTCACCTTTTGTTGCCTTATAGCTTGGAATTAAAATGCATTAAAAATATATATATTTTTATATCATTTATCTACACATCCTTCCTCACAACTTCCAAGTGAAAAAAATATTCTAGACATTTGTAAAAATGTAATTAAAAATAAAAACTAAAATAGCTACTGACAACGAAATGTAAAAAAAGTTCGAGGGGGTGAAGACTTTCTATAGTGTATATGTGTATATAATAGAAACTTCAAATAATTTACAGCAAGACTAGGTGTGGGGATTGTATTGCCCATCTTTCCTCACTCAGACCCCTTACTGACTAAATAGAAAATATGCTAAAAATTTTAATGAGCAAATTGTGTCCTTTTTTTAGGAAAGCAGTCCAACTGGGGATGGGGAGTTTGTTGCTGGATTACTTCACTTAGTGAGCAAGACTACTTTCTCATTAAATATCTTTGTGTGCCTGAATAGATAATTGTCTCCTCTGGGGTTGAGGAGATTTTCAACAAGGGCTCTGCCATCTTTGGAAACATTACCATCTTCATCTGTTCCTTGTTAGAAGGTCCTACAGTTTATATATTAATCTAAATATTTTCGCCATATTGTTTGCTAATTCTGCTGATACACCGTGCATTGAACTTATAAACAGAAAGGCGCTTTTCTAAATAAAATATTTCTCAGTGCAATACACAGGGTCCAGGCAGCATTTGGGATGACCAAGGGAGGATGCTGTACAAGCTCAGAAATGATCTTAAAATCCTATTAAAGCAGTGCTAACCAATGCTGTCAGATATATTTACTTTATAATGCTTTGAAAACCTACTACATTTATAACATAAACTGTTCGATGGACTGTAATGTATGCTGCTGATACATCTTGTTTCAATTTAAATTGTTCAGCATTAAAAAGCCAAGAGCAGACGATTCAGGAGAGTACCTGTGTGTGTATACCTTTGAAGACGCTCCACCGGCCAACGCTACCATTGAAATAAAAGGTAAGCACATCTCCCTGTATGCTACACACACTGCCATTGAAATAAAAGGGAAGCACATCTCCCTGTATGCTACACACACTGCCATTGAAATAAAAGGGAAGCACATCTCCCTGTATGCTACACACACTGCCATTGACATAAAAGGGCAGCACATCTCCCTGTATACCACACAACCTTAGTCAGGTAGGTGGAGATAAAGTGAAATTCAAGGGGGTATCATTGTTGGTAGTCGCCATTTCAGAACATGCTTTGGGGAAAATGAGGAACAAGTGAGGTAAAAGGAAGAGCAGCCATTCTGCACTGGTGGTCCATTGTTCCATGTTGTTGCCAGCGACAGCGAGTGGAAGAAGTACAGGCGTGGAAAAGTACAGAGCAGTTTAGAAGCAGTAAGGAGAAATTGCATCTTTAATTGCTTTAATCAGAAAACACAGGACATTGGGGAAACACAGCAGCAGCTCAAAGTCAAACAGCCGCGTGTGTTTTTCTGATAACAAACAAGCTGAAACTCGGAGCAGCTGATTCAAATTCAGCGCCGTTCTGAGACACGGGCGAGGGGAGGAGCCAACAGCACAGCAGAACAACGCAGTTAAACGAGGCAGTCTTCCCAGCGACAGCGAGTGGGAGAAGTACAGGCGTGGAAAAGTACAGAGCAGTTTAGAAGCAGTTTGAAAGCAGGCTGACGGCTGCAGAAGAAACTAAACTTCCAAAAAAAAAAACCTCAACATGGTCTTTAAGCCAGTAATCTGTGACACCTGCTTGATGTGGGAAATCCGAGAAAACCCAGCGGAGCTAAACCAAGTGTGCGTAAAGTGCTGCGAGATCCAGGATTTGCATAAACTAGTAAGTATGCTAGAAATGGAGCTGGAAGAAGTGAGACAGCAACAGTATCTTGAGGAACTGGCACACCCACAATTCCTGGAAGTCTGCATCACCCCTAACCGACTGAAAGCCACCAGGGAGATAGAAGGTCAGAACAGTTGGGTTCAGGTAGGCAGAAGCAGGGAAAAAAAGAAACTTCGTCAAACACAACCACCAGAAATCAAAACAACCAACAGATTTGAGTCACTTCAGAATTTTGATGAGCAGAACCAACAACAAGAGAATGAAAGGAACAACATCCAGGACCCTATTGACAGTGGTGACCAGACAGCAAAAAGAAGGGAGGTCATGATTGTTGGGGACTCCATATTGAGAAACACAGCAAGTTCAATTCGCAGTTTGGACCCCCTTACTACAACAGTGTGCTGCCTTCTGGGAGCCTCGGTCAAGCACATCACTGAGAACGTGGACAGGCTCCTAGAACGAACAGGAGACGACCCGGTAGTAGTCGTCCACATCGGTACAAACAACATTGGAAGAGACAGACCAAAATCCCTGCAAAACAAATTCAGAGAGCTAGGAAGGAAATTAAAAGAGAAAACCAAAACTGTGGTATTTTCTGGTATACTACCGGCACCTTGCAAAGGACCATATGGACAGCTGGAAATAATTAATCAAAACGCATGGCTGAAGACGTGGTGCACACGGGAAGGCTTCACCTATCTTGATCATTGGACCACATTCTACAACGAGGACTATCTGTATAGACGGGACGGACTGCACTTAAATAACAAGGGAACCAGTCTACTTGGAGAAAAAAATCCTCGAGCAGGTTCAGAAGCATTTAAACTAGAAAGGAAGGGGGGAGAAATCAACAAAAAAACAGAAGGGAGACCACATCAAAACAAGAACAACAACTCAGGTAAGACAACCATTAAATGTATTTATCTAAATGCTAGAAGTATCAGAAACAAAATTCTAGAACTTGAAGCTACTGCACTAACAAGTAACTATGATATGATAGGTGTTACTGAAACTTGGTTGTCTGAGTGATGGGGACGAATATAATATTTGTGGGTATACACTGTATAGGAAAGACAGGCAGGACAGAAGAGGAGGAGGGGTAGCGCTATACATAAGAAACAGTCTTGAAGCCCAGGTGGGCTGAAGCCCTGGGCTGAATGGCCTCCTCTCGTTTGTAAACTTTCTTATGTTCTTAAAGATACCAGAATTTTAATAAGAGTTGTGATTGGGATAAAAAGGGGAAATAAATGCAACCCTCATTTTGACTCAGTGTAGCTCACTTCCAGTGAGGGAAGGAGAGAGAAAGAGAGAGTACGCAGACCCTGCCTGCTGTGATCCTCAGCAGGTTTTTTCTTATATTATCTTATATAACACTAAATCCTCTGTAATCCTGTACAATCTGGGTGGCCGGGAGCGAGCTGGGGATGACAGGCACTAATGGGGACATGAATAACGAACTGCCGCCTTCTTATCCAGGGGGGCGGGAAGGGCGCATGTCTTGAAAGGTGTCAGGTAACGAGTTGGTGGGTGTCATAAATTGGGAATTCCATCCAGTTAGAACAGATTTAAAACACACCACATTAATTGAAGGGTTCCACGTCAGGTGAATTCTTATACCTCTTAATTGAACCGATGTACTGATTTGACATTGTCCTAAATTTGCGTGATCCCTGCAATACATTGAAACTGCTGCAGGTTACTGAAGTACAGTACCATTTCTAACCAAGTTCACCCAACAGTGCAGAACCCTGTTCGCAATCTAGCCGAGCAGGTTTGGGATAAATGAACAGCAACGTTTCTAATCAAGTTCACCCAGCAATGCAGAACCCTGTTTGCAATCTAGCTGAGCAGGGTTTGGGATGAACTTGAACATCCTGAATGAATCCTGAATGAATGGGTGTAGCCTTTCTTTTCTATTTTTCCTATTCAGGGGTACCAAGATATTTATTATTTGACTAAAATCCCCACCCACAGCCTTTCTGTAAATCACTTGTCATTTTTGTCGGTACTGTACATAGCACTCTGAAATTTTTCATTTGATTTATAAAATGTGTTTTATTAATTGAAAAGCTGAAGAAGTACTCCGATAGATTTAGCATTGCTGTATCTCCATTTTAAACCTGCTGCTGTATTACAGGATTACTGCCATTTCCTGGATTTATAAAGACACTGAAATGGGTGAGGCATTGTTTGTAATAACTCTGCAATATTAACAGGCAAAATACAACATGCACGGCTTACAGGAAGCACTATCTCAAAGGGGTTTGAGTTCTACAGGTTGAAAGAATATCTTGTTTGATTTAATTCTGACTGGATTGATTATGATTAGAAAGATGTGTCTGTATTTCATCTCTCCGTTTCAAGGACATGTAAATGCCGTTGTATTGCAGTGCTCTCGCTAAGTTCTGTTTTTGCTTTGTTCCTGAATCGGACAGCAGTTCTCTCCCGTCAGTGTCCCTGCTTTCTGCTCTTGTGGAAAGCCTCTGAGAGCATGTTCTGTGTTACTGCTTGTGTCCTGCGGCTGGAGCAACAGAGATGGATCTAATTGGATTTTAATCTGTAAAGTCTTTAGAATAACCTGAGAGAACAGCCAGCATTTATTATCCCCAAATGACAAGAATATAATGAAAGCAGTGTTCATGCATATTTTTCACTGTAGAGTTTTATCTGTATCGTTGAAGACAAAAGTATTGGTACCCTACACTTTACAAGATCATTTAAGAACACAGTTCAGGGAATGGACACATTCATCTGATTTGAAGATCAAATGAATGCAGCCATGTATTAAAAATTCTACAAAGTACAATGATACCATCTGAAATAAATTAGTCATTTATAATTTGAAACATAAAACACAGCAATTTTCTAATCAAGTTTCTCTGAAGTACAGTACAAGCCATGAACTACTGGGCCTCCAGTGATGTGACAGCCAGTGAGAATAATATTTTTGCATGGCTTTAGAGGAAAGGAGAATTAAAAAAAGGCAACTACCCAGCTCTACCCTACACGAGGAGCTGCCACTGCTCCACTCACCCATAAAAACACCCGGGTTGCCAAGGAAAGTGGGACAATGCACCCCCCCCCCCCCCCCCCCCCCCCGTCTCCAGTATGCCACAAACAGCAACAGATGGCGAATAGTTGGAGATTAAGTCCTGGAATCCGGTTTTGTCTTTTCAAATGGCAGGATTTTATTGTGTTTTCTTGGATTGCTAATCTCTTGGGGTGGTCTGTAGGTTTTGTTTTTAATCAGAAGGGACGATTTTGTCTGTCTGTCACACACACAGAGGCTCCAGCTCCATCAGTCCACTCACATACAGAGAAGAGAGCAGACCACTGCTCCCATGGGGGGGGGGCAGAGCAAGGTTGTGTAAATGACATGGCCCGCACCCAACAATAACACACACACACACAAACACTACCAAGGACCAGATGAAACAAAAGTCTGCCAACCTGAACTCACCCATTCGCTACAATATATTGATATTGAACTTACATTCATGAAGAGATATTTAAATTTTTTCGAGTACTCAAGTAATAAATGAGTGCTCAAGTAATTATAATTATTTAGAGTAGTACTCTTATCTATCTGTCTATCTATCTATCTATCTATCTCAGGTCTCAAAGTTGGCCGAAATCCTTAGGGTAGCCAAAAAAAAAAAGAAGGGGCAAAGTAAACACTCTTAGTTAAAATATTTCAGCAACTTCAGTTTTTCTCCCCACTTGATTAAATCTACACTCAAGTGGTTTTTTTAAGCAACATCTATTTAATAATTGCTTGAGACACTCCAAACGGCAGTTTAGCATTTTATGGTTGCAGAACATGATATTATACCTAGGGCTTCTAGTTTTATTTTTGATCACGTGAGCCGATTTGCTTTCTTAATCAAACTCTAATTACCAAATTAAGCTGTTTGTTTAACAAACTATGTGCATTGATCTCGCCTGATCCCATTTGAACCTGCATTTTGTTCTGGCTATAATCGCCGAATTCAGTTTATTTATTTCCACCGTGTTAGTTTCTAGTAGTGCATTTCTAATTTAAACAAACAATCTGATATTCAGTTAAGGCTTAACAACTATTAATTAATGTTTAATGGGAGGGAGAGAGATGGAAAATAAAAACCAAAAACTAGAAACACTAATTATAACTTACTGTATAGAATATGGATATGAGATTTCCTGTAACCTGATTGGTCAACAAGAGTGCCTTAATCCACTGTAAAGCCGCCCGAATATACAGTTTAATCACCGTTCCAAATCAATCTGCTTGAAAAAAACAAATACAGTACAGCATGCATTCGCTTGTGTAATTTACCTTTTTCTGGTTTATTAAAGAAAATCTCCGTTCTCGTTGTACGCACCCTATGAACACTATCTGTCTATTTAAATTTAGTATAGCAAAAGTAAAAAAAAAAAAAAAAAAAAAAAAAAAAAAAAACACACACAACAAAAACTAATGCTTCATAAAATCAGGGGAAGAAAAAAAAAATAAAAAAAAAACTATCCGCAAAACAAGGTTTTATTACATACCTGAAATACCCACTCCCAGTCGCCGATGGCGAATGCATATTTAATATTCAGAACAAGAATAGTGGGGCCAGTGATTAGGTTGGGAAAAGAGACTAAAACCGTGGCTGTTTTTTTTCTGCAATGCATGCAGTATGTGAGCCCCACCTAGTGGCTGGAACTTGAACCACGACTGTTGGAGACAAAC
This sequence comes from Polyodon spathula, assembly GCF_017654505.1. Classification (NCBI taxonomy): domain Eukaryota; kingdom Metazoa; phylum Chordata; class Actinopteri; order Acipenseriformes; family Polyodontidae; genus Polyodon; species Polyodon spathula. The sequence goes on along the minus strand of NC_054557.1, from coordinate 2,013,199 downwards.
CTGCTTCACAACCCACTGAGAATATACAGTGTCATAAAATAGCAGGGTAATAATTCTATTCGCATTTGAATCAAATTACAATATTCAAACAAACCTTAACTGAAATGTTCCAGGCCAGGTTCAGACTGCCATGCCAGAATTTTGAACTTTATATAAATATATTTTTTAATTTGTAAAGAAAATGGAAGTCAGTCATTCAAATTTTCAAATCACAGCAACACCATATTTCATTTAAAAGCTTAGAAAGTGAAGAACATTATTTTCATGCTGTTTACAGAATTCTGAACATGGTAAATTGTAAAAAGGTACAGAATTGTCAGGAAAAAAAAGGTTTCCCTCCTAATAAAACTTTATTCTCCTACTCTCCCATTTCAGTGTTTCAGGTCTAAAACTAAATTGTAAATAAAACAAAGTGACCTGTAAAAACAACAAGACCAATAAACAGATTAACAAACAAACATATTTAAACAAACCACTGTTGGGCCACAACTTTGTTTTATTTTATGGTGTGTGCCAGAATTTAAAACATGGTGCAGCACAAAGTGAAATGTTCCCACAAGGTATAGAGTGGTACCTTGTCTCCACTCACTTTCTGGACTCGCCCTTCTGATGTCGGTGCCCTGAACCCTAATTGCACACGATGCACTGACGAAGTACTGCCTTGTTTTTTTTGGATTTGGAGAGGATGAGGCTTGGGAATTGGCGAGCAGTCAGCCTCACTAGTTGTACTGTGGTGCTTGGCCTGCCTCCCTGATCACCTGCACTGGGGTCTGCACGGCTCTGTTGCAAAAAGTTCATATGAAAGGAAAGCACAGTCGATGGCTTCTGTGAATATAACATGTGTGCATTAAGAATTGCCACATCAATAAGGTGGAAGGCAAGCTTTTTATACCATTTAGTGGCTTTCCACAGAAAGCTGTAGTACTTCAGCAGCTGGTTGCTTCTGTCAACCCCTCCCATGATGGCATTATAAGCCACAGTCACCTGGGCTTTGTGGATGAGTTGGCCTTCGTTGGTCTTCTTTCCTGTATTTACCTTACTGGTGTCATTGCAGTTTGAAAGCATGGTGACATAATTCTAGTCACGCCAGCACAGTGCCATCAGCTTGTCAGTGGTGCGGTAAGTTACCTCTCCTTTCTGCAGTGGTGTTCCATCTAATTTTATGTGTAAATCTTTGGGTATACCACGGCAATTACCACGCACCGTACCCAGACAATGTATCTTCCTGTCATATAGAGACAGACACAGTTCAGGACTGTTGTAGTCGTGGTCTACAGCTAATCAGTATCCCCTATCTAAAAGCCCCTTCATGAGCTCCATCACAACACCAAAATTGGAACCATATTGACCATCAAGCAGTTGCTGGTCTTGCCCAGAATACAGCATGTATTTCCTTGTGTAGCCGGTCTTCACCTCACAAAAGCTCATAAGACTTCAACCCCAAAGCGTGCACGTTTGTTTGGGAGGTACTGCTTGAAATAAAGCCTTCCTTCTTACAGCAAAAGAAACTCATCCATTGCGCAGGTGTGTAGACGCTGGTGAATAAGGTTGAAATGCGGTCAAAGAAGGGGAGATCATTTTCAGACCTGACAGCTTGGATATCCTGGAAGCGCAGTACCTGAAGGATTTGCTTATAGTGGTTCAGGCTCATGACGGGTTGCCAAAGACGGGAGTACTGATGGTGGGGTCCCTGTTGAGTGAGGGCTTCTTCACTATCCCCATCAAGAGTGAAAGCCCAAAAAACTGCCACAGGCCATCTAAGGTGACATTTTCCCAGCCCCTCATCTTTGCATGGTTGTTATCAGCTGGTATTTTCTCCATCTGTTCCTGGACAAATGTATTGGTCTGCTTCTGAATGTTCAACAGCACATCATGGGTGAGAAACAGCTTCAGATAATCCAGCCATTTGTGTATTTATCCCAGGAACACCAGTGAATGAGAATTTTTGTGGCTGCCTGTCTTCAGTGTACCAGCTCTCCTGTACAGTACCCCCGAGAGCTGGACGATGCAACTCTGCCTCTCTTACTTGCCCGACCACATCCATGACCTCTTTCTCCAAGAGAGACCTCTGCTTGCACACTGGAGCTTGCAGCTGTATTACAAAGGGGAGCATTGTTAGACAGCGTAATAATAATAATAATAATAATAATAATAATAATAATAATAATAATAATAAACTTTATAAAACAAAATTATTATTATGACATCACCACTAACTTTAGTACAGTTACAAAATTTCCAGTAAAACTTGTAAAGAAATCATATACAGCTTTGATCAGTCCTGCTATAAAACTAATTATTCCACTTTTGTCTTCTTCATACACCAAATATGGCAAGTCAAAACTTCTGTTTACCTTATCTAGTTTCTACATGTAAAGACATCTAGTAAACGTCAGTATTATGATCTTTTTAGGCAAAACAGAAAATGCAGAATAATGGAAGTATCCTTATTAAAGTTTACTGTGGTACAAAATCTTTTTAGGCAAGAATAATGAATAATTCAAATGTAGCAACAGTTTCATTAATCACATCAAGTGTCGTTTCAGTAAATCAGGTAAGTATGGTAAAGCCACCATACCGGGCAAGAAAAAAAAAAGAACACACAGTAAACATGCATTCTTGTTTTTTTCATACGTGTGAAGAAAAGAAATGATAACTGCAAAATGACCGTGCCTAATATATGATCAACTTTTACTGGCACGAGTATACGTATTTGCTTGTTTCAGTAAAACAAAACGAAAACATCATTTTTGTTGTGGTTGTGTGGTTTATAGGACGTCCACCCATACGTCTATACGAACTGGAACGGGGAGACCGACCTTAGGACTTTGAAGTTGCCCTTAAACTGAAGGACTTCATCAAATGTGAATTGAGCCTAAACCTTGTGCATTAAATTCGGGATTCTGGTGACTTAATTATCTTTAACAGCAGCAGACCACCTAATTAATAGCACTCCGTCGTACTGATTTATGTTATTATCGAAAATTGTTAAATTTTATTTATTTATTTTATTAATAGTTTTAAAAATATATATTTTAAAGTTTCTTTATAGTTTCTAATAGTATATCACCTTCTCCCACTGAAATCATTAATACTGAGCAGCTGTTCACTATTCCTGACACCAGACAGCGTGAACACTGGATCAGTGTTGTTATTTAATTGGGAGAGTCAATGTAAATTAGGGCTATATATTACTAATTAATAGGATATAAATAGCATCTTTTAAATATTGAGAACTGAAATATCATTTTGTACAAAATAAAAATAAATATTTTGAATAAACCTACACAGGTTTATTCAAGATATTTATTTTTATTTTGTAAGATTTGTATTATCACAATGATTCGGATAATTAAGAAGCAGTATAAATTAAGCAAGTGCTTAGTGCTCAATTCACATGTTTATTGCTTTCAGTTTAAGGGCAACTTAAAAACCATGTCCCGTCCCAAAGTGTTCCGGAATTATGGGGCCAGGTGGCAACCCTACACTGCAGACAAATGTCTACAGATCACTAGTAATATTGAGCTAATAAACCATTTGGTGTCGGATGTATTAAAACGTTTGCAAATGATACTTTGTGTAAAACACATTATTTGAGGTAAACTCCATTTATGGTAATTTGTACAATTTGTAAACAAAGAAAACATATACCGAACTGTTCTGGCTGACAAGACTGGCTTGAAGCTTTAAATATTATAAAGTATCTACCTAAATAACTATCGATAAGTGATCAGTCTTACAGGTAATGTTTAAACACAGTAGATAAGCCAACTTGCAAGGAAACCGATAACACACAACGTGTCCTTACTGCTTTGAGCAAGAACTTAAAATAACATACAATATAAATCATGAATCGTCTTACCTTCAGTATCGCTGGATTCTTCTCCAGTTACCACTGTGAAAGTAGGAACCAAATCCTCATGATCCTTCATCCTCCAGATCCAGAGCCTCGCTCCCACTGGAGTATCAAAATCACTCCCATTCTCCAAAACTAACTGCATTGCAGTCGTTGCATCATTTTTGCGTGATCGCTTGCCGAATACCATTTTAATAACCTTTACTTCACTGCTCGCACATGTAGCTCTCTCATCTCTGCTTTCACTTCAAACAATAGACTCACCCGGGTTCAGAGTTCATCTCACTTAAGCTAACCAGTACCCAAAGATCACATTTCACTCAGTGCCATTTTAAATAATGCAAATCAGACAGCGCTGTATCAGAAGGGGGCCCGAAATATCAGGGCACGTTCCTGAGGTCAATGTAAACAGGGTGTGGGAGGGAGGAGAACACTGAACATAGTGATTACCCCGTGTAGTTTAAAATGGTGATCCATGGCCAATACCCCACAAACCTTAGGGTTATGTTATTATTGTGTGTGTTTGAAGTTAGCGACCCAGGAGACCCCTGTGGCAGGCATCCATTCAGTGCGCGAGACGGCCATGCTCCTATTAACAGTATGCTACAGAAAATACTCCAATTTAAATTGCTATAAAACTTGACACTACGACAGGAAGGCACCCCTTTCACTGCATGGCACACAGACAGCCGCTGAATAACTGATTTGGTTGTCATGAAAGAATGTGAACTCTCCAGGTGAAATAACCATGGGAGTTCAACACTATGTGAAAGGATGACTTGTAAACAGAGATATAGCAAGCCTAAAGTAGTATCAGATATCGTACTGGAACTGCATTTGTATTTGAGTTGAGTGGAAGTGCATGGCAAGTCAAATGTATGGAATTATTTTGCTAGCTTCTTTAACTGTAAAAACTGACTTTGTAACCTTTGTTTTTGGTACCAAACTCAGGATGTAAACACACACAACTCATCTTTAAGGTGATTTTAGTTACTTTGAGTTACCTGCCTGGCTTATTTAAGTTCAGGAGTGGACTGACTGGACTGTCATGAACTGTTAGGTAAGGCATACAGTACAAACTGTTAAAATGACACCACCTAGTGGAGGTCAAGTAGACTGCTACTAGAAGCGTGTGAAACGCAGTAAAATCCGTCTTTAGTTCAAGTTATTGGTTGTATCTGGGGCTGTACAGAATATCAACTTTCGTAAATAGTGTTTTAAATGCTACAGAGTATACTTAGCAATAGAATGTGTTTGCGTTGCAGTATGTCAAAATGAAAAAAAGATGTAACATTCAAATATCTTTAGCCACATGAAAAGGCTGGATGTACCAAAGAGAGATCACACATTCCTTAGTGTAAGCTAGTGTAACCCCTCACTGTCCTGCTGTTTGTTTGTGTGCAGTGTAAGCTAGTGTGACCCCCTCACCGTGTTGCTGTTTGTTTGTGTGCAATGTAAGCTAGTGTGACCCCTCACTGTGTTTCTGTTTGTGTTTTGAAGCCTCTCCAGACATCATCGGGCACAAGCGCAGTGAGAACCGTAATGAGGGGCAGACGGCCGTGATGTACTGCAAGTCTGTGGGATACCCTTACCCTGTCTGGTTGTGGCGCAAGAAGATAGATGGCTACTTTACGGTACGGAAGCCATTAGGGATACATTATATAATTTGTAGTTTTCCCCAACTTTTCTCAAGGTTATACTATCCATTTACCATAGTTTGCCATACCTCTCAGGGCTTTACCATGCTTTCACTGTGCTTTAGTACACTTTGCTATTCTGTTACTATGGGTAACTTTTATAAGTGACCTTAAGGTAGTCCAAGATTAGTTCTAGATTAGTTCTAATTGAGATCTGTAAGACTAGACATTAGTTCAACATGAAAAGAGATTACAATTAGAGGTAGTGGTCATTCAGAGACATTCAGCACAGAGACGTTCAGCACAGAGGCATTCAGCACAGAGACAGTCCACAAAAAGGAATCAAACCTTTCGGCAATACGAAGTCAAAAATAAATAAATAAGAGACATTAAGAGTTTAGAAATGTAATCTAGGCATGCTCTGTTTGTTCAAGTCAACAGTCCCCAAATTAGAACACTATTATGAAGATTCTAAAACCCAACAGACCCTGTCAATCATCAGTCTATAAACTTTGGTGTGCCCGTGGCTGTACACTTGTACAGTATAAGTGAAGGATATAAAACAGTAAAACAATGTAGAATAATGTTTTGTTGCTGACAGTGGTACTGGCACAGTTACGAACACAAAGAATTGTGAGATTACACAGAGAATTGTGAGGGCATGGAACCAACTTCCCAGTAATGTTGTTGAAGTTGACACCCTGGGATTCTTCAAGAAGCTGCTTGATGAGATTCTGGGATCAATAAGCTACTAACAATCAAAATAGCAAGATGGGCCGAATGGCCTCCTCTTGTTGGTAAACTTTCTTATGTTCTTAATGAATACTAACTAATAAAGTAAGGTCTGAAGTCTGTTGAACCGTAGACACTACTATCATATGACACTATCTGTTGTGATAATGATCTGCTGTAACTAGCCATTCACACCTATGCAAGTATAATGCCTACTCTGTGCAAAATTAGCACACACATTTAATGGGACCATTAAGGCTGCCTTCACACTGGGTTTGTTTCAAGCGGACTCGGTCTGGCTCGTTTAGTTTGAAACAATGTATCACACTTATTAGGGCAGGTTCACACCTAGTTCACTTGCAAGAGATTTGAATCGTGGTTCACTTACAAACAATTTTTTTTTTTTTTCAAGTTTGCTTTGGTTCGTTTCACACCAGAAAATTCAAGTGAACTTCAATGCAATACAGATGTGTTTGTTTGGTTCACTTGCAGCCTCATCCAGACTAAAGTTCTATTGGTTTCATATTGCACTTTCCAAACACACTCAACACTGTTGCTGATTGCGGAAGGACTCTCTGGAAAAACTTTTTCCATTATGCCTAACATGGAGAATACTTTACGCAATGTGGTTGTGCTGCTGTCCATGTCATTTTGGTTTATTTGGTGTTCACAATGTCAAATCACTGCCGAAGTAACGTATCAAGCTGAAAGAGCATGAAATAGTTATCAGAAAAATACTGTTATTTTGGAGGAAATGCCAAAGACAATGCCAAAGACATGATTAAGAAAAATATGGATAGTTAACTGTTCTTGATGAAAATAATAATAATAATAATAATAATAATAATAATAATAATATAATAATAATAATAATAGCTTGCTGTAAACGCGTGACTGGAGAAACAGGAGCTGGCTTACTAAACTCAGGCAGGGCAGCGCAAATGCAAGTGACTAATGTCAGTACAGGCAGTACCGCTTTGTCCTGGCACAATGTTTTCCCTGTGAGTGTACATTGCACAATTTATAATAAAGCCAGATGTATTACATTTGCTAACGTTAGGTATTTACAATAACCCTGGTTCCCTGAAAAGAGAATGACAACCATTACCGAATGGGAAAGAGCTCTCTGACCATCAATCTCTGGGCAAATATACAAAAGCTGCCCTATCAGGGCCCTGCTGTGAGGGGGAATTCCCTCCCACCTCTTGTTGAAGAGGAACATCCTCACAGTAGCACATTGCCATTTTCTTTCGAAAACAGAGGTGAGCTGGGGACACAACCTCAAAGTGGAATGGTTATCATTCTCTTTCAGGGAACCAGGGTTATGGTAATAACCTAACGTTCCCTTTCAATTGGAATGACAACCATTAACGAATGGGAAAGCTGTACGAAAGCTGTTGTGGCTACAGATTACCGACAGTAGAGCCCCACGGCGATAGCCTCAGAGCCCACATGACACCTAAGGGCATGCTGCCTGCAACACCCTAGAGCCTAGAGAGGGTCTCGTTTGGTTTGTAACATCAAAGCGGTAAAAACTTACAAATGTCTGACTACCTGTCCATATAGCAGCATTGCGTAACTCATCTAAGGAGGCGCCATGAAGGAAAGCCCATGAAGTTGCCTGGCTCCTGATAGAATGGGCCGTAATGTAAAATTTAGGCCTAACAAGTCCAGTGAAGCAATGCTCATGTAATCCAAAGTAACAAAAGAACAAAACCAAAATTACAGGATCCAAAGTATCAAAGGGAAGTAGAAAAAAAACAGCAAACAGAAAAGGAATAATCTCACCAACAAATAATGAAGTCCCGAATAGTGTCCTGTACTGATGATGATGGATGAAGGTTGATGGAAAAATAGCGATCGTAGAAAATGGTGAGTCTGTCGAGTAGTACCGGGTAGAGTGGTGAACAGCCGTTTGGAAAATATCAGGAGAATCAGGAACAAAATGTTGACTGAACACACTAACAAAAACAAACCCTAAACAGACCTTGAGCAGCAACTAAACTTAAACAAGTAACAGTGTAAACAAAAAAGAAAGGTTTAGACAAAGTACAATATTATGAAAAGAGTAAATGGATGCACCAGGATTTACCAAAAATAAAGTTAGTTGCACTGTAATTAAGTAATATGCTGTTATTTGTAAAATGGATTCCTCATGAGAAAAGGGAGTCCCCCCTGGCCTTGCCAGCCAGCTTTAATAACAGTGCTGGCTTCCAAGGAGTTCTGAGATTGGAGGAGTGGACATCTGAATGAGCCAATGGGGGGAGAGGATGAACAGAGGGTGACAGCAAGGAGCTATAGGAAATTGAGTTTTAACCTGGCCAGGCTACTGACCCTAATTAAAGGACTGGTGGGTGAAACTTACACCCACTTTATGGAGCAAGTGAATTGCTACAACCGTCCTATCCAAATAACAGTGTAGACCCTGAACTGGGCATAGCACGTGTTGTCTACGGTCCTCCTCTGACTCGTGTGGGGGAGGTCTTAAAGTTTCTAAAACTTTAGCGCAGGCCACCTTGATGGTTTATGTAGGCTATCACTGTGGTTTTGTTCATCCGGACCAGCACGTGTTTGTGCACTAACTGCTGGAGAAAATGAAATAACGGCAGGTAAGCTCTTGGGCATTTATTTGCGCTTGCTGCCAATGTCCCTTCCACTGACCTCTTATTCCTCTCCCATTCCAGACTGCTCCCCAGCCCAGACTGGAGGCATCTGTAGTGATGACTTCCCATCTATGAGGGGATCCGAGGGGAGACCCAAGGGGTAGATTGCCAGGATGGAGCCACCACTCCAGTGTGTTCCAGCATTGCCTGGACACTCGCACCAGCCGGTACCGATCTCGGACTGGGTGCACCTTGAGCGTATTTACCCAGGCTTGAACCGGGCGCATTCTCAGCAACTCTAGTGGAAGGATTCTCGAGGCAGCTGCCTTCAGCCTCAACAACCTTTGATATATTCTGACCTGTACGAAAGCGTCCTCTCTGAATAGGGAGAGTGTGGTCTCCAACGACCGAATCCTGTCTTCCGACAGTGAGGCAAGCGTGCTCACAGAGTTCAGTTGGATCCCCAGGAACACTGTGGACTGAGACGGTACGAAGTTGCTCTACTGTTGATGTACTGAGAGCCTTAACTTCGTCACATGATCTATGACCTGTTTTTGTGCATTTCTGCATTGCTTTTGAATGTGCTCAGACTAGCCAATCGTACAGATAATTCAGGATCCGAATACCCCGCAGCCTGAGTGGAACCAGCGCAGATATTTTCTGTGCGCGGGACGGATCGGGACAGGAAAGTAGTCTTGCAGGTCGATCGACGTGAACCAGTCGCCCAGTTGGACGGACTGGAGGATACGCTGTGCTGCCAACATGTTGAACATCGTCTGTTTGAGGAACAAGTTGAGGACCCTGAGGTCCATAATTGGTCTGAAACCGCTGTCTCTTTTGGGCACCAAGAAGTTCCTGGTGTGAAAGCTACTGAGGGTATCGCTTGGGCTTACCAAGTGTACAGCATTCTTCCTTTGAAGATTGGCGATCTCCTGTTGAACAAATATCACCATCGCTGGTTCGACGGTGGTGGGGAGCACACCCTTGAAGGGTGGCGGACCTACAGTTGCTCTCAAAAGTATTCACCCCCCTTGGACATTTCCACATTTTATTGTGTTAAAACATGGAGTTTTTGCCACTGATCAACACAAAAGTCCATAATGTCAAAGTGAAAAATAAAACCTACAAATTGTTCTAAATTAATTACAAATACAAAACAGAAAATAATTGATTGCATAAGTATTCACTCACTTGAGTCAATATTGGGTAGAGGCACCTTTGGCAGCAATTACAGCCAAGAGTCTATTTGGATAAATCTCTACCAGCTTTGCACATCTGGACACTGCAATTTCCACATATTCTCAATTGGATTGAGGTCCGGGCTTTGACTGGGCCACTCCAGGACATTGACCTTTTTGTTTTTAAGCCACTCCAGTGTGGCGTTGGCTGTATGTTTGGGGTCATTGTCCTGCTGGAAGATGAATCTTCTCCCAAGTCCCAGGTCTCTTGCAGACTTCAGCAGGTTTTCCTCCAGGATTTCTCTGTACTTTGCTGCATCCATTTTGCACTTTAATTTAGAACAATTTGTAGATTTTATTTTTCACTTTGACATTATGGACTTTTTGTGTTGATCAGTGGCAAAAACTCCTAATTAAATCCATTTTGATTCCATGTTGTAACACAATAAAATGTGGAAAAGTCCAAGGGGGGTGAATACTTTTGAGAGCCCCTGTATACGGAATTATAGAGTGTATCCGTGTCTCATTGTCAATAGCACCCAGGAGTCCTGGGTGCTGCCTTGCTATGGGTCATTGCCATTGGTCAGTCTGGTTGTGGGGGGGTTTGGTGGCAGCCAGGGCCCCTCAGGGGTGGTCTCCCTTGGGCTTGGGAGGGGTCAGGTCTTTCTTAGGCCCTGGCCTCGGTCTCCAGCTGGAGAACTGGTTACCCCAGGCCTGCAGTGGTCCCCTGCTGCTCTGCCTCTGCCTGCTTGTCTATTCTGGGATGGAGGGTGATGATCAGACCCTTTCACCCCAGCAGGCTGCCCAACCCACCTTGGACGCTGACAGTAAGTCGGAAGGCACGAAAACTTGTGTTCTCCGTGGACTTGTGGGACCTCTCAAGGGTCACATCAATGGTCGCCCCAAAAGTCTGCCCCAGTGTAATGGGGGCATCCAGTAGCGTCACCTTCTCAGTCTCCACGACCTTGTCTTGTGTCAGTCACAACCGCCGGCAGGTGGCCAACAGCACCGCCAGCGACTTCCTTGTTGCCTGACCTAACTCCCCTATTAGGTCGCTCATCGTCTTAGCTACCGCCTGGAGCTCCCCCGTGTGCACTTCTGTAGCTCTCTCCTGCAGCCTCTCTTCCAACTGGTTCTGGTAGAGCACCAGTATGGCCATGGCATTTGCTGCAGTAAAAAGCTGGAGGCTGAGGCTGTAGACGGTGGGTTGCTCCAGGAGGAGCGCACTAATTCCAGGAAGTCCTGGCATAGAGGAAGGGCAAGCTGTGGGTGCCTGTTCTGTTGGTGTAAGCGATTTCCCTTTCCCTCTTTTACTGCCGGCCATGGAATGTCTGCATGCTGCATTAGGTCCCGGAACTCTTCCCTCTGCGACATGTGTGGCTAGGGTATTAAGGAGCCTCCCACTGTGGCCTGCCCAATGGAGGTGGCTGGGTCCGAGACATCCGGACCCAATTGATTGGACCGACATGGTTTCGCAGATGAACTGTTGCGCTAGGTGCCAATAGTAGCGTGGTTGGTGCCAGGCTGTAGACGCTTTTGAGCGATTCACCGGAGCTGAATTAATCGGTGCCAGGATCGGCGTCGAAAATAGCGTGATCGGTGCCGAGAGGTCGGTGCCGAGTCAATCGGCACTGAGGTGGGTGCTGATGTGAAGCGCGGTCGGTGCCAGGCTGTAGACAGCCTCGAAGCTATTCCCCGGTGCCAAATCAATCGGTACTGGGATCGGCGTCGAAAAAGAGCTATGTCGTCGCAGAGAGGTCGGTGCCGAGTCAATCGGTGCCGAGGTCGATGCCGACCTGTAGTGCGGTCAGTGCCGGTCTGTATGCGGTGCCGAAGATGTTTACACCGGTGCCGAGTCAATTGGGACCAGGTAGGCACTGTTTTCTCAACCTAGCGATCGGCAGGAAAAACTACGGTCAATGCCGGGGTATGCAGCTGATTCAGTCGCCATGGTCGCCGAGGGCAAGCGCAGCTGTGCTAGGAAAGCCCGAGGATTGAGCGGAGCGCTAGGTCTGAGCTTTTTTTTTTTTTTCCATTGGTCACTGTGACCGATTAAATCGGTGTAGAAGACGACGCCGCAGGCCCGCGGGGTCTCCTTACAGCACCACACAGCTCTCTACACAGTGTATCAACTACACGAGGCCTCGTGTAGGGAAAGAGCAATGGTCGCTCGCTAATCCTTTAAGAGAGGTCGAAACTAGCTCTAGTCAGAAAACTGACACAAGAATAAAGCAAGAGCACTCTTAGACATGCTCGAAGCGCGATTTTGCCGTGGAAATGTATTTTTAATTGCCGAATAAAACCAACAAATCAGCCAATTTCGGTTCAAGTAAGCAAAACGCAATCTGACCTGTCTCAGTGAGATGAGAGAGAAAATGGCAGTGTGCTACTGTGAGGACTTCCCTCTTCAACAGGAGGTGGGAGGGACTTCCTCCTCACAGCAGGGCCCTGACAGGGCAGCTTTTTTATATATGCTCAGTGATTGAAGGTCAGACAGGCTCTTCCCATCGGTAATGGTTGTCATTCGAATTGAAAAGGAACCGGGTATTCCATGCAAATAACGTCTTTCTCGCCACTGTGAAGCTGTAGCACAAATCTGGTATGGATACCTCCTGTTACTACCCCAGATAACAAAGGATGATAAAAATAAAAAAAAAACCTGCACTGTCACCTGATACTATTGCAGGTCTTGTGAGGAAGGGTCTGCGTGATTTAATGACAGCTTTATTTGCGTTGTGTGATTTTAAGGCAGACTCAATTGTGCTGTGTCATGAATAAAATGGGCAACAATATTTTACTTTAAAAGTAATGAATAAACCAAGAATTACAAGAAGTGTAATGAATAGAAACTGCACTTCCAATGGAAATGTTCAATTCAACTTCTGGAATTATTTTTTTAATTAATGCATTTTTAAAAAAAGATGTTTTAAGGTACTACCTTTTCTAAGGCCAGGCAGAGGTGGAAGGATATTTAATAAAAAATACTTTTTTATTAATTAAAACTTGTTTTTATGTGTTTGCCTCGTGACTTATTACGCACGCGGGGCGTGTGGATATTAGAGTATATTCAGCAGCTGCATGACATGTTTAGTGCGTACGCCACCAGCCAAACGGACCGAAACCACTTCTTTATGTGTTCTCGGTACAGTTCGTTTCCCAAGCATACCGAATGTGGACTAAACCCTATAAGCAGACCCTGTGTGAAGAGATCCTTCACACTGTATTAACCAAAACTAATTTCATAATTAAAGACACTGAGAAATAATTTCAGTAGAAATATTTGTCATTTAGTTTATTACATTTTTGTTTTTGTGTTTCTAAATTCAGCTCTATTGAGTGTTTAATAGTTCACAATAAGAAGCTGTTTTGAAATGCTTTCCCCACATTTCCATTGAAAGGACATCAACAACTCAACGGGCCGCTACTTCATTGTGAGCAAGGACAACTACACAGAGCTGTCCATCGTCAGCCTGAAGATCAGCGAGGATCCTGGGGAGTACTGTTGCAATGCCAGCAACATCATCGGCAACAAGTCCATCATCACCATTCTTCGGGTGCGCAGCCACCTGGCGCCGCTCTGGCCCTTTGTGGGAGTGCTGGTGGAGATCTTCCTGCTGGTGGTCATCATAGTGGTGTACGAGAAACGCAAGCGGCCTGACGAGGTGCCCGACGGTAAGTGACCCCCAGTCAAGAACTGTGAGCAGATTAGACAGGCTTTCTGGAAACACTGCTTCTCAATACAAGCTCCCAGAAAAGTCCAGGATGCTGGTTCAAGGTGACTGTATGATGATTGTATACTTACTGTGACCTTCAGCTGGTATTTAATGGGAACACTGTTGGTTGTTATTTTTCTTCATTTGGGGTTGAAATGAAAATGCTAGTTTCCCACAGTCTTCCCTAGTAAAGGCACTACTGTGTGATATAGGTTGAATCCTGGTCCTGCTGAGTTACTAATCCACACGGGACTCGCAGACAGGGAGTGGTGCATTTTTCAATTTTGCAGAGACTAAAACTAAAATCGTCTGGGATTGCTTCACCACGCCACACCACGGCCTCCACAATAGCCAGCAACCAGACAAGGCCAGGCAGAGCCTTCAGTAGCTTGGGAGCATCAGTTGCTTTGGTTCAGCGGGTGAAAAGAAATGGTTTGAGTTGACAAGGGGAACCAAGCTCACCTGTTGATCTTCAGTCCTCCTGTTCAGTTAGTGGGCTGCTGCAACAAAGACAACATTCGAATTGGACATTTTAAATTGGAAAGCAAAAATGCATGATTAGGAACTTTAAGACCAAACAAAATCCTGGATTGTTTGGTGAAAAAACGGTGCGATTGTTTGGATTATAAACGATAGTTGCATACATCAAGGTTAATTTCATTAGAGGATTCACCCCCCTTGGACGTTTTCACAGTTTGTTGTATTACAACCTGAAATCTTGATGCATTTAAATTGTTTTTTTTTCCTTTGATTTACTACTCAACACTTTGAAGAGGCAAGATAATTTTTATTGTTAAACAACAGTTAATGAAAAACAAAAAAAAAACTGAAATGTCTTGGTTAGATAAGTATTCACCCCCGAGTCAATACTTACTGGAACCACCTTTGGCAGCAGTTACAGCTGTGAGTTTTTGGGGTAAGCCTCTACCAGGTTTTCACATCTTGATCGTGCAATATTCGCCTATTCTTCTTGGCAAAATTGTTCAAGCTCTGTCAAGTTGGATGGGGATCATTGGTGAACAGCAATCTTAAAGTCTTACCACAGATTCTCATTTGGATTCAAGTCTGGGCTTTGACTGGGCCACGTTCAATTTCTTGTTTTTAAGTTTTGGGTTTACGCCAAATAGTTAAAGAGTCTTCCACATGCCTTTTTGCAAATTCCAAGCGGGATTTTACATGGGCTTTTTTCAGAAATGGCTTCCTTCTTGCCACTCTTCCATACAGGCCAGATTTGTGGAGTACCTCAGCTATTGTTGACACATGGACAGTTTCTCCCATCTCAGCCATGGAACGCTTTCAGAGTAGGTCTTTCAGAGTTGTCATAGGCCTCTTGGTGGCTTCTCTCACCAATTCCCTTCTTACCCAGCTGCTCAGTTTGGGAGGAAGGCCAGCTCTAAGCAGATTCTAGTTGGTGCAGTATACCTTCCACTTCTTAATGATCTATTTGACTGTGCTCCAAGGGATATTCAATGCCTTTGAAATCTTTTTATACCTCTCCCATAATCTGTGCCTTTCCACAACTTTATCCTGGAGTTGTTTTGAAAGCTCCTTGGTCTTCATGGTAGTATCATTGCTTTGAATGCACTACCCAACTGTGGGACCTTACGAAGACAGGTGTATTTAATCTGAAATCATGTGAACCACTTTTATTGCACACAGAAGGACTCCATTTAACCTATTGTGTGAATTCTGAAGGCAGTTGGTTACACCTGAGCTTATTTAGGAGTGTCATAGCAAAGGGGGCGAATACTTATCTAATGAAGACTTTTCAGGTTTATTTTTAATTGATTTGTTTTTTTCACACACACACACACATCCCACACACAATTTTTTCACACATTTTTTTTTTTCACACATTAAAGTGTTGAGTAGGTTGTGTAAATCAAAGGAAAAAAATCCTATCTAAATGCATCAAGATTGTAGGTTGTAACACAACAAACTGTGAAAACGTCCAACGGGGGTGAATACCTCCTATAGGCACTGTAAATACTGAAAACTCAAATAATTGTATTGTTTCTTAAACTGCTATCAGATTGCTGAGGGATTATAAAGAACTGTACACCAATTAGCTGGCATCTTTTTTTTAAAACATATTTATTAGTTGTATCTTTTTTAGTGACCAGTGTTTAGATCTAGGTGTTTTTTCTTTCTGGGTTGCTCCAAACCGCATGTCTCTGGCTCAGCCCCCTGCTGTGGAGACAGAGGAAGGCTTGATTTAAGTTATTGTGAGTTCTAGAAAAATGCTAAATTTTTTTGCGGCTTACCCTTTATTTAAACACTGATTTTGTATAACTCATAAAAAGATTGAGCAAGTCGCTAAAATATAGAATTGCAAAAACTGCATTGGTATATACAAAAAAATTACAAATTTTAAAAACAGTACATTTTTAAATACACAAGCTAACTTTGTGAACATGTCCCCTTTGAGTATTGATTGTCATCCATTTGTAATGTAACATACATTACAGCTTTTGCATTCCTGTCTGATCCTAGAACCTTTTTAATTGATATACAAGTGTATGTTCAAGTGTATGGAAACACCCAGTGATTTATAGCAAGGCTAGGGGTGTGGATTGTATTACTCAGTTTCCTCACTCGGACCCCTAATTAAATACCCTGGTATCTCTGAATAGATAATCATCTCCTCTTTAAAAACATGCTCAATAATTTAATGAGCGAGACATCTCACAAGTGGAATGCTATCCCAAAATGTTCTTCTTTTTCTAGGAAAGTAGTACAACTGGAGATGGGAAGTTTTGTTTATAACCAGTTCAGTGGTATCCTAAATGATTAATCTACTGACAATGCTGAATGTCTGGGTGGAGCACTTGTTCTCTATTTTACCCCAAAAATGATTTTTCTGAGTGAGGAATGCCAAGACAGGTACAATATTTGATGTAGTATTGTATTGGCAGTCCTTAACCAGAAAACTCTTTTTGAGTAAAATGAAGAGAACATGTCATGTCATATATATATATAATCTCACACACACACACACACACACACAGTTTATCCGCACGCTTGGGGAGACATAGGTCCACAGATGTGTGAAATCCATGGACAAATGACGTGTTGTTGTGTATGACTGGAATGCATGAATAAAATACAGAAAATAGTATTGTAAATCAAATTAGTGTTTACTGAAGATACAATATATTACAAAGACAGAAAAATGTTTTAAAATGAGTTTACTTTGACAGTGTTACTCCTAGCCACTGTGAGGCCAACGACAACTTTGAAAGACCTACAGAGTTTAATGGCTGAGATGGGAGAAAATGTGCATCAGTCAACAATATCCAGAACACTTCAAAAAAGTAGCCTGTATGGCAGGGTGGCAAGAAGGGGAAGCCATTACTAAAAATAAACCATCGCAAAGCCTGCATGGAGTTTGCAACAAAGCACTAGAGTGATCCAGCAAAAATGTGGCAAAAGGTGGATTCTGCATTTTTATACATTCCACCTTTCTATTATGCACTGTACACACATCTTAACCAGGTTTAGTGTGATTACTGTTAAAGGGTTTCCCTGCTGATCATTTTACACATTTCACCTTTGCATTTTATCAAGTTCTGAAGGCTACACACATCTTAACTGGATATACAGTTATTACTGTCCAAGGCTCCAAGTTTTTCCCTGCAGGGCATTTTTACACATATCAATTTATATTGTCATTTTATCATGTTTATCGCGTCTTTACCGGATTAGTGTGATCCCCGTCCCTGCTTCTCTCTGCTAAGCTAAGCAATCTGTCGCCTGTATTTCGTCACCTTGAGCATCATACATGCCTCAGAGTGGTCCGTTATTAGACAGCTGCAAAAGGGGCTGAGCACTGACTTCATTTGGGAAAATATCTGCTCACAGAGATAGGTTGATCCGAATGCTGTCATCAAAGCAAATGCAGTGTTCTTCAGGCAGATTAACTTATCTGGCAGCGATGTCCAACAGGTTAGAATGGAGGCTGTGTGATCCCTCTCAGTCGTTTACGCAGCCTCCGCAGCTCTGTGAACTTGGACTTCCATAATGATGAGTTCTTTAACTCAATCAGCTGCATTTCAAAGTCATCAACACCCAGCCACTGAAACACAGATAAATCCAACTCGCTCTCGTCATAGCTGTCGGGTTTGATCAAAAAAGAAATCATAGGTCCATATCGCTGGAAATCTTGAAATCTGTGAGAGAACTTGGCCTCCAGCCCCTGCATGTATATTCAAATGTCAATGGCACTGCATTGACAGCTCCCTCAGGTGCTTGAAGTAGCGAAAAGTGGCATTAGCAGCGTCCCTTGAATAGATGGATAGTTTAGCAACAAATGCCTTCCATGTCTCATATAGGTCCAATACAGTTTGGCCCGCGCCCTGCAGGCGTAGGTTGAGTTCGTTAAGGTGGCCTGTGATGTCTGTTAGAAACATGAGTTTAACAAGCCATTTCTCGTCATCCAGCTCTGGGTAGTTTTACCCCTTCTCTGTGAGAAAGGTCTTGATTGCATCAAAACAGTTCACAAACCTCTTCAACATCTTCCTGCAACTTATCCACCTAACACTGCTGTGAAGAAGGATATTGTGTGCACTGTCCATCTCCTCCAGCAGGGATTGAAACTGTCTATGTGTCAAAGAGCAAGCAACGAGGAAATTGACTATTTTCACCACGGTAGCCATCACAGTGTTAAAGATTTTCTTGGTGAATGATGCAGTGGAATTTCAGGACGGGGTGTCCTATTTTATCTTCAATAATCTTAGCAAACCCCTTCTGTTTTCAACCATTGCAGGAGCGCAATCTGTTGTTACAGTGAATATTTTACCAATGTCAATCCCTCCCTCCTCAAAATGTTCAACAAATGTGGCAGTGTCCTCTCCCCTCATAGTTCCATGCATATGCTTTAAGCAACAGTTCCTCTCTTACCGTCTTCGAGTCACAGTATCTTGCAACAACTGCCAGGCGTGCAACGTCATTAATGTCGGTACTCTCATCAAGGGCCACGCTAAACACCCCAGCATCTTTAAGTGACACTGTTTTTTGCTTGCTTACATTCTCTGCTGTTTCAGTAATGCGCCTTTCAACACTCCTGGCAGATGTTGGCATGTCTTTGATCTTAGAGATGATTGTGTCCTTGTTCGGTAAACCGTCAAACAAAACCTCCGAACTACTGAGGAAAGCCTCCTTAATAAATTCCCCATCAGTCAATGGTTTTCAATGTTTAGCAATGCACTCAGCAACTTTATAACTTCCCTCTGTAGCTTGATTTTTGCTGACGCTCAGATTCTTAATTACACTGCTTTGTTTTCCGTACCTAGCCACGGCCCTCTTGTCTGCTTCGTCCTTGAAGTTTTTCTCATATCTCGTTTCGAAATGTCGGCGTACACTTGATGCTCTGCAAACAATGCTGTCACAGCAGAAAGCACAGACAGCGTGGTCCTTTTGTAAAATAAATCCTAACTTGTTTGTCCAAGAGGGGTTGAATGAATGTATATCCAACTTCGCTTTCTTAGCAGATGCCATGGTCCCTTACAGATAATCACATCTGGGAAAATATACCGTGGGAAAATGAGTTGAACTTGGTGATGCTACAGATGCCGCTGCACCAGTGGGTGCAGCCTATTGGCTAATTGTGATTGACAGCTTGGAGCTCGATCATGCATCTATTCCCGCTGTAAAGTTTTTTTTTTTTTTTTTTTTTTTTACAATTGTGCTCATTTTTCATTCCACATGCCAAGGATAACCACCCCACATGCCAACTCTGACAGTTTTGCAAGAAAATTGCTGAAATAAATTATTGTAGACATCTATTTCTTGTAACTTTCTTTTCCAAGAGCAAAACTTTTGCTACAAAATATTTTTTCCTGTAATTATTTGTTTTCAACTTTCTAGAAATAATAAATTTCCATTGTGGTATCTAAACTTTTGACTACAACTCTGTGTGTGTGTGTCTGTGTGTGTGTGTGTGTGTGTCTGTCTCTGTCTGTCTGTCTGTCTGTCTGTCTATACAGTGGCTCTCAAATGTATTCACCCCCCCTTGGACTTTTCCATTTTATTGTGTTACAACATGGAATCAAAATTGATTTAATTGGGAGTTTTTGCCCCTGATCAACACAAAAAAAGTCCATAATGTCAAAGTGAAAATTAAAATCTACAAATTGTTCTAAATTAATTACAAATACAAAACAGAAAATAATTGATGGCATAAGTATTCACCCCCTTGAGTCAATATTTGGTAGAGGCACCTTTGGCAGCAATTACAGCCATGAGTCTATTTGGATAAGTCTCTACCAGCTTTGCACATCTAGACACTACAAGTTTTGCCCATTCTTCTTTGCAAAATTGCTCAAGCTCCGTCAAGTTGGATGGGGACCTTTGGTGAACAGCAATTTTCAACTCTTTCCACATATTCTTAATTGGATTGAGGTCCGGGCTTTGACTGGGCCACTCCAGGACTTTGACCTTTTTGTTTTTAAGCCACTCCAGTGTGGCTCTGGCTGTACGTTTGGGGTCATTGTCCTGCTGGAAGATGAATCTTATCCCAAGTCCCAGTTCTCTTGCAGACTTCAGCAGGTTTTCCTCCAGGATTTCTCTGTACCTTCCTGCATCCATTTTGCTATCTTCACAAGTTTTCCAGGCCCTGACACAGAGAGGCATACCCATAGCATGCTGCTGCCACCACCATGCTTCACGGTAGGGATGGTGTTCTCAGGATGATGTGCAGTGTTAGGCTTGAGCCAAACATAGCGCTTAGCATTGAGGCGAAAAAGCTCTATTTCGGTCTCATCAGACCATAGAATCTTCTTCCACTTGGTCTTAGAGTCTCCCACATGCCTTCTAGCCAACTCTAGCCGAGATTTGGTGTGTATTTCTTTTTGCCACTCTCCCATAGGCCACTTTTGTGAAGCACCCGGGCTACTGTTGGCATATGCACAGTGTCTCCCAGCTCAGCCGTGGAAGCCTGTAACTCCTTTAGATTTGCCATAGGCCTCTTGGTGGCCTCCCTGACTAGTGCCCTTCTCGCCTGGATACAGTTTTTGAGGACGGCCTGTTCTAGACAGATTCACAGTTGTGCCATATTCTCTCCATTTCTCAATAATGGACTTTACTGTGCTCCGGGGGATATTCAATGCCTTGGAAATGTTCTTATATCCTACCCGATTGGTGCTTTTGAAGAACCTTATTCCGGATTTGCTTTGAATGTTCCTTCGTCTTCATGATGTAGTTTTTGTTAGGAAATGTACTAACCAACTGTGGGACCTCCCAGAGACAGGTGTATTTAACCTGAAATCATGTGAAACACCTTAATTGCACACAGGTGGACTCCATTCAACTGATTGTGTGACTATAATACTATTATAAGACAATTGGTTGCACCAGAGCTTATTTAGGTGTGTCATAGCAAAGGGGGTGAATACTTGTGCAATCAATTGTTTTCTGTTTTATATTTGTAATTAATTTAGAACAATTTGTAGATTTTATTTTTCACTTTGACATTATGGACTTTTTTGTGTTGATCAGTGGCAAAAAACTCCTAATTAAATCCATTTTGATTCCATGTTGTAACACAATAAAATGTGGAAAAGTCCAAGGAGGGTGAATACTTTTGAGAACCACTATCTATCTATCTATCTATCTATCTATCTATCTATCTATCTATCTATATATATATATATATATATATATATATACATACACACACACAGTACTGTGCAAAAGTTTTAGGCAGGTGTGAAAAAATGCTGTAAAGTAAGAATGCTTTCAAAAATAGACATGTTAATAGTTTATATTTATCAATTAACTAAATGCAAAGTGAGTGAACAGAAGAAAAATCTAAATCAAATCCATATTTGGTGTGACCACCCTTTGCCTTCAAAACAGCATCAATTCTTCTAGGTACACTTGCACAAAGTCAGGGATTTTGTAGGCATATAGTCAGGTGTATGATTAAACAATTATACCAAACAGGTGCTAATGATCATCAATTCAATATGTAGGTTGAAACACAATCATTAACTGAAACAGAAACAGCTGTGTAGGAGGAATAAAACTGGGTGAGGAACAGCCAAACTCAGCTAACAAGGTGAGGTTGCTGAAGACAGTTTACTGTCAAAAGTCATACACCATGGCAAGACTGAGCACAGCAACAAGACACAAGGTAGTTATACTGCATCAGCAAGGTCTCTCCCAGGCAGAAATTTCAAGGCAGACAGGGGTTTCCAGATGTGCTGTCCAAGCTCTTTTGAAGAAGCACAAAGAAACGGGCAATGTTGAGGACCGTAGACGCAGTGGTCGGCCAAGGAAACTTACTGCAGCAGATGAAAGACACATCATGCTTACTTCCCTTCGCAATTGGAAGATGTCCAGCAATGCCATCAGCTCAGAATTGGCAGAAAACAGTGGGACCCTGGTACACCCATCTACTGTCCGGAGAAGTCTGGTCAGAAGTGGCCTTCATGGAAGACTTGCGGCCAAAAAGCCATACCTCCGATGTGGAAACAAGGCCAAGCGACTCAACTATGCACGAAAACACAGGAACTGGGGTGCAGAAAAATGGCAGCAGGTGCTCTGGACTGATGAGTCAAAATTTGAAATATTTGGCTGTAGCAGAAGGCAGTTTGTTCGTCGAAGGGCTGGAGAGCGATACACGAATGAGTGTCTGCAGGCAACAGTGAAGTATGGTGGAGGTTCCTTGCAAGTTTGGGGCTGCATTTCTGAAAATGGAGTTGGGGATTTGGTCGGACTTAATGGTCTCCTCAATGCTGAGAAGTACAGGCGGATACTTATCCATCATGCAATACCATCAGGGAGGCATCTGATTGGCCCCACATTTATTCTGCAGCATGACAACGACCCCAAACATACAGCGAAAGTCAATAAGAACTATCTTCAGCGTAAAGAAGAACAAGGAGTCCTGGAAGTGATGGTATGGCCCCCACAGAGCCCTGATCTCAACATCATCGAGTCTGCCTGGGATTACATGAAGAGAGAGAAGCAGCTGAGGTTGCCTAAATCCACAGAAGAACTGTGGTTAGTTCTCCAAGATGTTTGGGCCAACCTACCTGCTGAGTTCCTTCAAAAACTGTGTGCAAGTGTACCTAGAAGAATTGATGCTGTTTTGAAGGCAAAGGGTGGTCACACCAAATATTGATTTGATGTAGATTTTCCTTCTGTTCACTCACTTTGCATTTAGTTAATTGATAAATATAAACCATTAACATGTCTATTTTTGAAAGGATTCTTACTTTACAGCATTTTTTCACACCTGCCTACAACTTTTGCATAAAAAACTGTTAAAATACACAAGGCCCCTTTCACAAAGCTCCTCAACAATGTTCCAGTGGATTTAATGAAATGTTCTCAACTTTGTGAATGTGCCTCTTGATTCAAAGTAGAAAATGAATCGCCATCTTAATGCCAGTCGCTTATATTGCTTCCCATCCCTGACATCAAGTCTTTATTTGAACCTAACCCTTCATTTCTGTCTCTTACCTTTTTTTAAGTTACTCTTATTCTTCAGTAAACATGTTCATTATTTTTAACCACCCAACTGGTTCATCTTGTGGAAATAAAGCAATCATTGAATGTGCTTGGGAAGTTATTTGTTTATTGTGTAGTCTTTTTAGGATTTTTAAGGTGTTCCATTTAAATACTGGAATATAAGAACTAATTTAAATACTGCTGCCCTTAATTGTAGCTAACAAATAATTATATAAATCTAACCTGTTGTGCACTTAGTCACTATGTAGGTCTCAAATGTCTAGTTATAGTAAACACGTTTTTTATTTAAAAACATTTCTGGTAGTACACTTGGTTAAAGAAATCTGTTTGCATGCCATGTTCTCTGTTAGTGTTGCACTTGCTTGGTCAATTCACCTAAAAGGTGAACCCCTTTAATGGCTTCTTTCCAGTCATTAATCAACCGCTTCCCCTATTAACTGACAGATATCTTGAGAAGACAGCATAGAAACTGCAAACTTTCTTTAAGCAAAAGTAGTACCAGATATAGTTTTTAAAATTAAACTACATGTTTACTATCATGTGTTTCATTCAAAACTGCACATCTCCTCAAGGACTAGAGCATGAGTTCCAGCATTGCTGCTGAGGGGAGCCTACAGCAACTTGTCATACATGAAAGAGATTCTATCAATTTGACCAGTTTCATAAATAAGAAAGGTACATTTCCCAGACAGGTACTTTTAATGCAGTTCTGAAATCAAGGCTCATCCGTTACCTTGACTCCTGTATGGAGGGTTGAGTAGACTTCAGTCTCCACTTAAGCTGTAGTGAACCAGTACTTGGGACTTGTCTGATCCAAAGCATTCAGGAGGTACAGCCTCCGACTGGTAACAGGTTCAAGTGTTCATTGACTTGGTTTGAAATTATCAGTTCAATTATTTTTTTTAATTGACCTAATTAAGAAGTGATGTGGTGTCAACAAAAGGAGAGCTCTCTCTAACCCTAGTGGACAGCAGAGGAACAACAACCATCAGAGATACAGGTAACATTCTGGTATGATCAAATGGACTGGATTAAAAAGTAGCAGGGTTCTGAACAATATAGTGTTATACATCCCCATGTGTTATTACAACTGTTTAAATAACAGACATGTCATTTTTCTTTTCATTAACATCATGACAACTTTTTATACATATAACTTATTAATATTTTATTACTTGAACTCTGCAACAGTTTAAGAGCTGAAAACAATTAAAAAGGTCTAATTAAGCAAATTATTATTTCAATTAAGGGTCTAGTTAAGTAATTGAGCACTCAGTTGGAATGAAAATCAGCAGACACAGGGGGTCCCCAGGAATGGGGTTGAAAAAAAAAAAAAAAACAAAGAAAAAGACTGTGCTCTGGCTTTTCTGTTCTGTACTATCATCATGGATCATTATTGCTGTGTTACCTATTTGACAATGTGGGCAATAATCCTGACACTACCAGTGCAGAGTGGACATTTTGAAAAGTGCATTGAAACAGGACTTTAAAGTTTTAAGTGTAAAATATTGTCAGGATGTTAATGAAAAGAAAAATTACAGGAATGCCCCGCAACACATGGGGACGTGCAACGCTATTTTTCTCTGAACCATGCTACTTACTTTTTAAAGTTATGCATAATTCTTGGTTGAAGTTTGTTTAACAGGCTATACCTACCTTCCCTGTTATCTCTGTGGCATTAAATGGATATTTTTTAGCCAACGTGTTCCTCTTCCTTGCATCAATTCAGAAATGGGACACAAACTAGTGAAATTAGTTTTACAAGTCTGCACTAAACACCAGCCCTTGGGGGAATAGAGATTTAGATTTTTTTTTTATTGATCTTGGTCGGTTACTATGACTTCTTTTTTTTTTTCCCCTCTAAAATTGCATCATAACCTAAAAATTGGTGGTAAGTGAGAGAACTGCATGCCTCCAGAGTTTGTTTCTGTCAGCTTCAGTCTCTTTACAGTCCATCACACACACACTCTTTTTTTTTTCTTCTTCACATTTTTTCCTCCATTCACATTCAATACTGGTTTTGGACACAACCCTCCATTTTTAATTCTCAATTTACTGTCAACTCCCCCCCCCCCCCCCCCCCCCCCCCCCCCCCCCCCCCCTTTTCTGTTTTGTTTTTTGACTGTAGTACTCCTTTCCGTTCCCTCCTCAGTTAGGATTTTGTTTGTTTTGTTCTTCAAACCTGTGTGACTCTGTACTGGGGATTGTAAGGGAGCATCCACACACAGTAAGCTAACAGAGGTTTTCAGTTACATTGCCCATCATCCTGCATTCTTAGAAATGGGTGCCGCCTTCTGAAGAGCACACAGTAAGAATGCCAAGGCAAGAAGCCAGACTTGCATAGTTAAATCGTAAATCACATTCCAAAAAAAAAAAAAAAGATTTTAAAGACACATTTTCAGGCATGGACTGACTGAACATTTGTTCTAAACTTGTGATTTAAAGACACATAACAATTAACACATTATGCCCATTATATTTGATTGCTATTTTACTAACTTTACTAATTTGCTAGAGTGTTAATGTTAAAAAGAAATAACTCAAGGTTTGTGAAATTCATTATTTTTGGGGGGGAAAGTGAAAATGTATAAAGAAATGAACCCATGTCTGAAATGTGTTTTTCACACACCGTGCACTTTAACCTTTGTGGACGCCCCCCCCCCCCCCCCCCCCCCCCCCCCCCCCCCCCCCAAAAAAGTGATGAATAGCCTTAGATTCCCTTTATCTGCTACACGGATAGTAAGAAGCAGCATGCAGACACACTTTTATTGCAGGTATGTCCCTGCCTTGTAGGCTTTCTGCATAAACATAAACTAGGTGTGCATACTTATCCCAATCTCCTCACTTTACAATAAACATGTGAAAACTGTAGGAAAGCTCTTGTGTTGGGTCATAACTAAAAAAAAAATTGGAGAGCTCTCCACTTAAATAGATGATTAGTTCCAGTCTGGAAATTTAACTTTCCTTAAGAAATTGGGCTCCAGGTTTGTATTTAAATCAATCTATCAATATATCAATCTCTCTCTCTCGTTTATACTGTAGGTTCTCTCTCTCGTCATATTCCTAGTTTGTTGTCTGAATGATTTCTGTACTTTATTTCTGTTGATACTGTGACACTACCAGTGGCTAAATCCCCACTTCATATCCACTGGTTTGCTGTTGCCAAGTTGTTGGTTTGTGATCCAAACTATACTGTTTCTTTTTTTTTTTTTTCTCTATGATTATTTTTTTGTTTCATTTTTGTTTCTTCTTCCAGTCACTGATTTGTGCTGACCATGCCTTTGCCTCTCCCTTGCCTCGGGTGCAGGTGGAGTAAGCACATCTTCTGGAGGCACCTTGTTCCTGTGTCCGTGCTCATGCAAACGGCCACACTGTTCTATACTGTAAACTCAAAAACTGCACTATGTATGCCTGACACTGTGGAATCCTGCTGAAGGCTTCCCTGAGGGGGCTAACAACTCAACCTATAATTTTGTTATTGTGTTCTTGGTACAAAGACAAGCTATACCAAATACCTATTAATTTCCATTTGATTAGGTTATTAGAACAACAGAAGAGTGAATTTTATTACAAAATGTACAAGCCAACAAATCTGGATTGAAAAAAAAAGTCATAAGTTAGGTCTATTTTAAAGTCATCATTTAATAATAGCAACGTACATTTTTTTAAGCAAATGTTTTTGTAACCTATGTATGTTCTACAATAACTATTAAAAACACAGTTGCCATTAGCAGTATTTAGATAACAAGAAATATATGTCAAAGTATAAACCCATGACAGATGCAATGACACTAACAAAACCCAGCTATCAGTTGATTGCTTTTGAGAATAACTTGCAAATGAAATAGACGCAGTTAATACAAACCAAAAGTATAGCATGTCTTAATGAGACCCCACACCCCAACAACCTTAATTCTTCATATTTCTTTTACTATAAGGGTGAAAAAAGCTAGTCAGCAGTATTCCACACTTGAGATGTTGGTTTAAGTCTTGTCATAGATCTACTCTAAAATGAGTGAACCACTGGAACTTGGGGGACAAACTGAACAATATTTGAAACAACAAAGAAATAGAAAGAAAGCTTAAATCTGTCCACACCAGTTGCAGTATTTCATGTAGAACATCTTAAAGTGTTATATTAATCATGTAACAGCATTTTTTTAAACTATGAAACTAACTCCATGCGAAAAAAAAAAAAAACCCCAATGAGAAATGCTCAGCAATCCAGACAGCAGAGAGCTGTCTGCACTGGTCCTGCAGCGATGTCTAACTCACTTCTCTCTTCTCTGTGCCCCTCGCCGGAATTCCTTCTGTTCTGCAGACGATGATCCAGTTCGACCAATGTAAGTGTTGTACATAGACTCCAGGTTTGCTGAGTTTGTCAAATACATAGCAATACCTCTAGTGAGGTTGGATGATTTTCTGTAGAAAACAAAAGGGACAGATTCTCAAGGCCTTTTACTCCAGATTGTCATTATTGTATACATTGTACAAATACATGCTGCTGAAAATGCAGTTAATCCTTTGGTTTCACAAGCCCATGCGCCTGTCTCAGTATAATCGTACAGAATGAAAAAACAAGATGTGGCGGCTATGATTTCAACACCCTCTTGTGGTTTGTTTGTTTTAAGAACAGAATGAGCAGCTGCATGATTCTGAGAATCCCTCTCTTCCATCTGATTTATTCTGCTAGACTAAACGTTGCTACATTCTCTTTTATTACACCAGGAAAACCAATTCCACCAACAACCACAAGAATAAGAACCTGCGCCAGAGGAACACTAATTGAGCTGATCAGACCTGTGAGTACCGAGTCAGGGGAAGAGGACCTTTAGCTTCTGTGAGAAATTTAGCTTCTGTGACGGGTGCTGAACTAGATCCAGGAAAACCTTTACTGTCACCTGAACAAAGCACTCACCTGCACTAACCAGCCCTGAACAAGATCCAGGAAAACCTTTACTGTCACCTGAACAAAGCACTCACCTGTACTAACCAGACACACAACTTATGAAAGACTGTTCAGTGAACAGCACCTTGAATAAGGAATAAGCATTAATGTTCAGTCCTGTTGCTGACCCCCAGTTAATTACACTGTATAAGGGTCATAAATGCAAGATGTCAGCTTCGGAGATTAGCAGCATCCCATGTCAATTCAGAAAAGCAATGACCCTTTTTAGAGAGAAATGGTGAAAATAAAGAAATTGTTAAAAGTAGCTAATACTGAAGGTAACATGTAGGCTTTCAGTGAAGACTCCCTGAGATTTACCTTCCAGCAACCAATTCAACAGACAAGCACACAGGGAAATGGGCGTACTTCCAAGTGCCATTTTATGATAAATAGGCTAGGGCATAACTGCTATGTTGTGTAAATTGCTATGTACTGTATATGGATTCTAAATCTTGCATGAAGACCATTGGAATATTATCTCAAAAAGATGATGCGTCTGTTTTTCTCTCCCCTTGTGAAGGATTACGTTATCTGACCATCAGAGGATATCTGAGGCTGCAGCTTCTGTGATTTTTATATGGAAGACACAACTTTCACTATTTGAGTAAAACAAAATGGATCAAAACGGTTGTCTTAAGCATGTCTTATTCAGTCTTAAATGAAGTTGCAGGAGCATATGATAACAAAATCCATTCTGAAGATGTACTGAATTTTATGCTGTGTGTGCTGTTGATGTTGCTTTTTATTTGACAAAAATAACTTTGATTGGTATTTATCACGTGTAGTCTAATACTGCATGCAATATTAACAATTTCTTGTAATAATATTCAAACTGACCAGTTTTTATTTTTATTCGGTTTTGCATCCAAAGGGAGTATGTGTTTGTATCTTATTACTGATACTTAATTTTACCAACTGAAACCTGCTAACGTAGTTCATACAAGATCACACTTAATTTGTTTTAATAGCATCTACAGCAGCTCAATGCACTGTGCTAATTACACTTGCATTATTACGAACAAATTAGTTTTAAATGTAATTATTATACCCAAGGGCTTGACCTAAGTTTAAGTCTATGTAATGATAAAAAAGAAGCTAGTATTAGAATGTTATCAATTACTGAAAAAGCAATTTAGCGATGAATTTCTTTGTAAATATTAGCCTTTTTTCATAGCAAACCTAATCTTGTATACAGAACTATTATTGTCTGGTTACTAAAGGTTCATTTTATAATGTACTCCTTTAATTTATTTGACCTTGTTACATTTCATGTATAGCATGGCTATATCCTATGCAATATTTACTGTTCTTCATCTAACCGTCATAATTTCTTGCTCTAAATGAAAGGTGGGATCACTCATTTTACAAAGCTAATATTATGTAATGCACTGCTGTAGATGCATTAACTTTCTGTAGTAGCTCTTGTGTAAAAGTGTTGCAGTGCAATTGGACCTTAACGGGAAGGGAGGGGAGTTCAGGCAGCTGTATGAAATGTGGATCCAATCATTTAAAAAAAAAATAAAGTCTTCTAAACAACATGGTTTACTGCTTGTTGATTTCTATATGAAACTGCTGAAATGGCTTACATAAACAGTAATACAGTGCCACCCCGTTATAACGTGGTTATCGGGGTCTATAATTGGAGACCGTGTGTAAAAGGGTGGCTTGCAGTGGTGACGTCACTCCAGAAACAGAGACTCAACTCCAGAAATAGTAGGGCGTAAACAATAGATTTAAACAAAACAAACACTAAACAAAAGGACAAGGCAAGCTTACCGCTTTACTGCGTACACACACACACATGCACGGTCTCTAGACCAGCCATGTAACAGTACATATCCTGGGTCGTTACAATATATGCAACATAATAGAAACTGCTATTCCACCAGTTAAGTTTACACCACTCTTACTTAAATTGTATATTTTTTATAATATATACTGTAAATACATAACACAGCATCCAAGGATGTTTCTACACACTTGTATTGTTTTGTACTTGTTTTGTAACATTAAACAGTTTCACTTTTAGAAAAAAAATTAATACAGTGCAAGCACCAGAGTTTTATAAGATGTCCCAGTTTCAACGTAAATGGGTTTAAATAAGGTAATGTACAACAACAATAAAACCCAACGTTTGTGAGTCAAATTGCACTATGGTTGAAATTGGAGCCACGACCTTACAGTGTTATAACCCATTCCGCACGGAATAACGGGTCACATTATAACGGGGTAGCAGTGTACCTTGTTTCCACAACCCTGTTGCTACGCTGTGCTGGCCTTGCACTTTCTTCCCAACTTGCCAGTATCGGATACCCAAGGAACCTGTAATCCAGGGTGCAATAAATCATGTGGCAATAATGTACCTGGTTTGAACAGTAACAATGCCAGCTCAGCATGGTGTTACATCGGTAAGGGATCTGTGGGTTAAACGCTAGGCAGAGAAGGGCAGTGTCATGTTTACAGGTACGGTAGGACCCCTCTCCGAGCAGCAGTGAATTATAGTACCTAGTCCGAACCAGTTAACCCTTACAAAAATCACAGCCTCTCTTTTCCACAAAGTAATCCCCAATTCTGGAGAGCTGCTGTACAATTAGATTGCTTTTCTCACTCAAGGGTGAATCTCTCTTGTGCTATAGCAGTTATTAACAGCGACAAAGGGTAAAGAGCTCAAGCCCATTCAATTTACTAAAACCTTTTTGAATCATTGTTGGTTCCAAAACAGAGGCTGCTTATTTAAGCTAAAAATGATGTTAAATCCTAGGACCCTACAAGCAGATTTTACAGGGGCCAATCTAATTTTTTTAATTCATTAGGGAAATATAGTAAAGCCTCAGGCAAGGGGAACAAAAGGTTCTGCATTAGGAAATTGTTTTACTAGCAAATTCAGGTATTCATTTAAAATGGGGTCCTGCCGATACTAGTAAATTAAGATTAAAATATGGATAACCTGGGTTTTAAAATGGAGTGTTTTAATCTGATTTATAATACAGAAGATGAATCTAGGTTGTGAGGTCTGCCAGCTATACTCATTGGAAATGCACACCGAGAAACTGGCTGTAGCAAAAAAGGTGTTAGGACTGTGGTACCCTAGGGCCAAATGTGACCCCATAATGATCCTGCTCATGACCCTACATACAATAATAATAATAATAATAATAATAATAATAATAATAAATAATAATAATCTTTACTTTTATATAGCGCCTTTCATAGTGGGCCACCCGGAGCACAAGAGGTGCTCAGGGTCTTGCTCAGGGTAACACTTATGAATCACAAATATTCCATCCAGGATTCAAATCTATTATTCAGTGGCTCAAGTGGACTGGTCTGAGCACCACTGGACGTCACTACATGTAGCAGTGGAACAAACCTGCAGGAGTCTGCTCCAGGCCCCTCACTCCTTTGCTATCTTGCGGAGCTCCTTCTCCACCTGCTCCACAAAGGCTGGAAAGCTCTGATCCAGGAGGCACAGCCGGAGGAATGGGCCCAGGTCCTCGCTCGGGAGGATGGAGTGCCGATAGGCCAGCGGCAGGGAGAGCTTCGACTCTCCCAGCAAGGACTGCAAACACAAAAAGGAAACCATGCATCTCAGCTACTTTTATAATATTAATTTAAACTGAGCCTTTCCAAAGGAATAAGGGATATGAAAATGGAAAAAGGACAAGAAGTTCCTAGTTTTAAAAACTTGATAACTTTGTTTTTAAAAACAGAAACCCATTACATTACCTTTGCTGTGTCCCGTATTATCCACATTGCAGCATATATTTTTAAATCACATATCAGGAACAATAAATCAACTGGGCAATGTACTCCTTGGGAGCGTTCTCCAGGAGAAAAATACAATATTCTAAGGATCAGTGTATCCACATTACGCTCCCTCTTGAAACAATGCTTTTCTGTTCCCACATCAGCCACTCATTTCAATCAGAGCACCAGCAGTGTGGCAGCAGGAAGAAGGATCTGGATACACTGCGATGTTTACAAGAAAAAGTCTCTCCTGACAAAAGTTCCTGAGTAAAAGTTGAAAAACAGTAAATACATACTTAAATATAGTTATGATGTGTGAATAGCAAAAGTAATGTGTTTCTGTAAACACTGTATGGGGTTCTGTAACACTTCAATGTTCAAAAGAGTTCTGCAAAATTAACTGGGAACCACTGATCTTGACATTCACACTTTATGTCCATGAAAACTGAGACATTACACTGTGTAACAATTTTTTTTTTTTTTTTTTTTTTCTGAGTATTAAGTGTTATTTCCTAATTGCTTATGCCTCAAAAGTATAGAAAATGGCAATTATTCCCCACAAACTTTGCTTTTGTGACCAGGACAGTGATATTTTGAAATTTACCTATTTTCCAGAACAATCCAGAAAGATTTAGTGCTGAGTAAACTTGGAGTAACTTCTAGAACTTTCCAGTAATATAAATAGTAGTATAAATACAGGGGCTTTAATCCCACCAGTTCAGTTTAGTTCCAGCTGCCTAAGTGGATACATATCTGCATTTTTCTGAGATGGCATCAAGAGGCTGCAATGGTGGCATTCCTGATGGGTCTCCATGGCGGTTTTACCAAGTTTCCCTGCTATCTTTGCCTTTGGGACAGCAGGGACACCAAGGCGCACTACCACAGGCGGGACTGGCCACAGCAGACCAAGTTCTCTGTGGGGAGGAACGTCAAGTGAGAGCCACTGGTTG
The DNA here is from genome assembly GCF_017654505.1 of Polyodon spathula. Classification (NCBI taxonomy): domain Eukaryota; kingdom Metazoa; phylum Chordata; class Actinopteri; order Acipenseriformes; family Polyodontidae; genus Polyodon; species Polyodon spathula. The sequence continues at coordinate 1,980,361 of NC_054557.1, read as the reverse complement.
ACCCCCGGAAGGTGCTGATGCCACCACTGCACATCAAATTGGGCCTTATGAAACAATTTGTCAGAGCTCTAGATAAGGAGTCGACAGCCTTCAAGTACCTTCAAGACTTCTTCCCTAAGCTGTCTGAGGCAAAGGTCAAAGCCGGTGTCTTCATCGGACCACAGATAAAGAAGATCCTGGAGTGCAATGAATTCCCCAAGAAGCTCACTAGTAAGGAGAAAGCGGCTTGGAACAGCTTTGTCGCAGTGGTTCAGGGCTTCCTGGGCAATCACAAGGCCCAAAACTATGTGGAGCTGGTTGAGACTCTGGTGAAGAACTACGGCACAATGGGCTTAGGATGTCCCTCAAAGTCCATATCCTTGATGCTCATCTTGATAAATTCAAGGAGAACATGGGAGCGTACTTGGAGGAGCAAGGCGAGAGCTTCCACCAGGATATACTGGACTTTGAACGCCGCTACCAAAGGACAGTATAACGAGAACATGATGGGAGACTACATTTGGGGGCTGATTCGTGAAAGTGATTTACAGTATAATCGTAAATCTCGAAAAACTACTCACTTCTAAATCTTTTGTAGTCATTTTTGTATTACTTTAGTATAAATACATGTTAATTTGGATTCATATGTTGTTTTTTTCTGACTTTATGTGAACGAAAAGACCGTTTTCTCATTGGAAATAGGTAAATTTCAAAATATCACTGTCCTGGTCACAAAAGCAAAGTTTGTGGGGAATAATAGCCATTTTCTATACTTTTGAGGCATAAGCAATTAGGAAATAACACTTACTACCCAGGAACAAAAATTGTGTTACATAGTGTTATTATTATTATTATTGATGAACTTAGCTTTTTTTTTTTAATTATCTATATCATTTTAAACTGTCAAATCTGTTTCATCTTTCAGCTTATATCAAGGTCCCATTTAATACACACACTTACACAAACAATTAAAGATTTTTTTTCAAAATGTCAAAACTTTGTATATATTATTTATTTTAAAACAAGTTTTTTTTTTCTCATGAAGTCTCTTTTTTGGTCACAGATAATACAGCTCATTTTCTTTTCAGATAAAAGCTTCCTAGTTTTCAACAAAATACACTGAATAGTCATTGATACAAAATGTTCAATTTAATATGAAACAACTGTATAGTTCAGTGCAGAGGTTGGAAGGTGAGTAGTTGTTATCGATCTTTTCATTAGTGTATGTCTGAACATGTATTAACATGATTTAAGAACTAGGAAATAATGGTGATTTGATGTTTAATCGCCAGTGGCTTATATGCAATTACACTTCCTGTTGTGTTACCCCTCACCTCAGCCCACACTTGGAATCCATCCACGCAGCACCCATGCACACCACTTCCACACGCTTTCAGTCCCCATCCACACGCCCAAGTCCTAACCACTTCCACAGGCTTTCAGTCCCCATCCACACTCCCAAGTCCTAACCACTTCAATACGCTTTCTTATACCTTCATTCAGGATACACTAATCGTTCAAACACAATCAGTAGATTGAAAAAAACAAAAAAGCAGTACTGTCTGGTAGGTCATGTGACTTGACTGCAGTTAAACCAGTGGAATGAAATTCAGATATAGTGAATCTGTATCATGAAGTAGCAGCTACTGTTACCTCCAGTACATATTCAAATTGAAGTACAAAATACAAGCAACCAAGACAGTGATAATGCTGCTAATGCCAGAGTAAGAACACTGGTTTTAAAACATTGGTTAGCACTCCTTTGAGGGATGTGTACATATATGTTAAATGTGTAGCACCTGTGCAAGACGCTTGATTGGTAATCTGCCCTCTGAATCTTTGACTCCTGAGGTTGACCCAACTCCCCCGGCTAAATCTGTCTGGAGAACCAGGTTAAAAAAAAAAAAAAAACAGGTTCAAACTAAATGAAGACAGTAATCACAGACCAGTAATGATTCCAGTAACAATTAGATGACTGGTTCACACCATCTAGCTAAAAAAAATGTCATTGCCTGAGAATATGCATTGCATAACGCTTGAAGTAATGGAACAGCTGGTTTTGTTTGCTTTTCCATAAGACAGCAGTTTGAGGGATAGTGGGAACTGCAATTTTAATTTCCCCATGAAACTTAAAACATGGTGTTAACAGATTTGTATGCAATGGATTTTACATCATATCATGTATATCTAGATATCAGGGAGCTTAACTTTGCTTAGGTTGTAAAACATAAATACAACCTTTGTATACAAGGTTAATTTAATTTATCGACACACTACTGACCACGTCATGCACAGAGGGTATTACCGGTGGTTAAAGTGTATATCTGGAGCAAAAGGTTTTTATGTTTATTGAATAGATGTAAATGAAATGTCTTGTGTATAGTGCTCGCAGCCTAGAGATGCAACAGTTTGACTGTTTTATCTCTTCTGTGTGCTGGCTGTATTGTGTATTTTAGGGCAATACAATATGAGAAGGGCTGTGTCTTACCCCTTGTGTTGGTTGCCCCATGTCCTGGCTCTTCACTGTTACATACTGCTGTAGAGTGAGCACGGCGCTCCCACACTGCTCCACTGCCTGCTCCCTGGAGTCCCCCCCGAATTGCACACGGAACATGCGGCACTCATTCTGCCAACAAGAGGAGGAGCACAACGTGGCAGCACACAGACAGAGTACTGTGCATTCACAAAGCAGCATCAAGCCAGGAAAACACACAGCTCTGTCAGAATTGCAGTACAAATTATCCAGTATATAGATTTAATCCTGTGCGTAGAACATATGGCTCAATGCCAAAGGTACACCAACACTATGTTCAATAGTAGCTCCCAGGCACAATAGCAGATTTTGTGATTTATAGTAGGCACGGTTTGAGCAGATAGAACCACTCTGCTTCATGGTCCTCTTGTCCAAACAGCACTAGATGACATCTCTTATACAACAAGAGATATCCTACATCCAAAGTATTAACTTAGAATAAAACATGAGATGCACATTGAACATGTATAAATTGGTCGTGCATTTTGTTTTTAGAACAGTTAGCAACAGTTTTTTTGTTGTTGTTGTTTTGTTTAATATTCATGAAACTAGACACATGTGGCTTCTTTTGAGGCAGTCAAGAAAGGTGTCATGAATACTAGACTTTTAGTGGAAACAGACTTTAAAAAACAAACAGTCTTTAATAAATCAGGAGTTTTAGGAATAAGGGCCAATCTCTACTTGTTTATTCACTCCCAGTCATGTCCCCTTTTGTACCATCAGTCACGCCCCCTTGGTTAGCGAGTGCAACTGTTTCTCCTCCAATCCATGGTTGCAACATCGCTTCCCTTCTGGGGCAATGACCTGGTGTACCGTAATTCTGCCCCTGTTCTATACAGCCAACTTCCACCTTTCCCTTGGAATGATTTGTCAGACCATCCAGTCCGGGGCACTCTGTTCCCTTTACACAGTTCTAGATAACTCTGCATCCTTTGACCATCCAAATACAATTTTCTGAAAACTGAAATGTTTGTGGGTTATCAAGTTTTTTTTTTTTTTTTTTTTTTAATCACATAATACAATATTCCAGATTTTTAAAAAATATAAGCAAAATTAGTTGACTCTGAAATTGTGGGGTATCAATCGTGCATTTTATTGCTAATTATAATGGTATGGGCAGTGAACAATGAACTACAATAATCTCCAGAGGTACTGTACATTAGAAGTACACACAGCCTTTCTGGTCACACCCTTGATCTCTTTGACACCGAAATTGTGAGAATTCTTTATTCAGTATCTAACGGGGGACATCTGTGCTGACTCTTCTTGTGAGTTGATAGTGCTGCAGGAAGAGAGCATTGGTGCTTTTTCATTTGTTTTCACGTTGAGGTTCGTTTTTTTGATTAGTGGACTGGGCGTTTACATTGCAGTGCATCTTGTCAGTGGTTGGGGGGGTCGTTCTGATTTCTGTCAACTTGTTTAAATTATTTATGCTGTTTTATCGCTATTGAAGTGTGTGATGCCAAGTATTGGAGTGGAAGGTATCTGGATTGTGGTGTCTGACCACATTTCTAAAAGTTGTCCCTTAGCTGCTAATAGGGTGAAACTGTAGCGCAATGCAAGGAAGAAATTATAATATATATATTTATATTTACAATCCACACTTTACCTCATTTGTTTTTGTTTGTTTTAAATTTTAGTTTTGCCCTTTTTGCATTTGTGGTCAGTTATTGTGTCTTCTTTGAGCTGCCAGAAAGGGAAACTGCAATGCTATTAGAAAAATAAAAAGACTTTTCCTTTATGTTCATGATCACAATGGAGTTTCCTGGTCCGTAAAGATTGTTTCATGCAACTGAAAACAACTCTGCTGCAGCATTCCTGTGCTTGTGACATATTTGTAATATTAATATTTAAAGTAAAAAAAAAAAATACAATGATTTGCAGTAGCACATCTTTTTGAAAACACAACAATACAACTAAACAATTGTTTGTTGCAAAGTGCGTATAAGAAGTAACAGAATGCTTCTGATAGAGGCTGCCATGCTGCTCTAAGGGTTCTGTAAACAGGAAGTCTTTTTTTGCTTTATAAGTGTTACTGTTTCAAATTAATGCAAGAAAGGTGAAAGTGCCCATTAGCCTCTTCATATCTCCCTGATTATTCAGCTCCATTAGCTTCTTCGCATCTCCGATTATCAAAGATTCACTAGCCTCTTCCTACCTCCCTGATTATCAGATCCATTAGCCTTTTCATACCTCCCTGATTATCAGATCCATTAGCTTCTTCACGTCTGCAATTATCAGATTCATCAGTCTCATCATCTCTCCCTGTCTATCAGTTTCATCAGCCTCTTCATACCTCCCTAATTATCAGATCAACTAGCCTCTTCATACCTCCCTGATTATCAGAGATTCAGGTTTGCCCTTTTAGCATGTTACGTACTTCCCCTTGCACTTTAAATTTATTCACTTAATCTGAAAATAGGATAAAAAAGTAGCTTTGCTCTATTGGCAGGTAAGTGCCCGCGCTTCTTTCACTGTCAACAGATGCCAATGGCTACGACTTGGCTTAATAGCTATTATTTTGGATGTTCTGTTATGGTTCTACGTAGAAGGGGTATAATACTGCGATTTTTTTTATTAAATAAATGATAGATACTCCTTGAATGTTTATGAAATATTATTTCCATGCCATTTGTGTGTTTTCCCCGTTTAATTATTATTATTTTTTTTTTTTTTAATGAATTAATGATTCTTAAAATACTGTATTTCATTTAGTTTGTGTCATTTTAACTGACAGAGCCGGGTTGCTTAGTAACCAGTTTAGGGGTCTTCAGAAACACCTGCGCAAATGTTGCCTTCCTACCATTCTCAATCACATGTTTACTTGGTTGCTTTTTAGTAACTCTGGGATTTAGTAATGGTGGTCACAGATTCCATGATTTTAGTTGAGAACATTTAACTTTACCAACACAATTTGAAATGCCACCTCAACCAAAAAAAAAAAAAAAAACTTTTTTCAGTTTAGCTAATGATGTTGAACTAGTTCGGTTGTCTCACTTTGCAATGCAGCTGTTCACACTTTGATTTTTTTTTCAGGGCTGTCAATTGATGTAAACATACATGCAGGTGCAGCTCTACTGTCTGATTTTGTCAACCTGCAGCTTCATTTTTTGGGTCTCTGACCCAAATCAAGCGAAGTATCTCAACATAGCTGAGAAAGCCATTCTACTGTTTGAAGACAACTATGTAAACTTGGTTGCTTTTCTGGAAGGAGAATCCACCTCTAACCAAACATCATCAGCAAGAGCATAAAAGCTCTGTGTATTATTCTTTGTTGTCGCTTCTTTTAGCTTCAGCCTCCATCCTCCCCAGCCTCCACCTTGCAGTGTGCCTCGTCCCGGGGGAGGTGGCTGATAGCCACTTCCTATCTGCGGCACTGGTGTGAATGTAACTGTATTTCCAGCTGGCCTCACGCAGGTAGCCGTCGGACACCCACAGACGAGATCTCCGGACCAATTTGTCTTTCACTCGGGCCCTGAGCGTTCTTCAGAGTTCATAAACCATCTGCAATTGCAATCATCATCATTCATTCATTCACTGCCATTCATTCATAGAGGATTCTCCGTGCTGAAATAAGCAAAGTCTGAAACACCCCACTACTGTTTGTGCAAATGGATTTTGAATCGCTTTAAATAATGAATTAATGATTGGATTCTACACAGCATTTTGTGTTTTGATAGTTAGAGTAATAAAATGTAAATAAAAAATCTTGTTAAATCATTCTTGAGGTGTTGTTATTTTGATAGTTATTTTTTATAAAGTTTTGAGGTAGAATATTTCAGTCCAGGTTTGATAGCACTTACAAAATATTAAAACACTCTTCATCACTAATATTTCAATCCATTATAAATAGAATTCCAGCAAAAAAAAAAATCAGTGTGGAAGTATTTTTATTGCTTTTTTTACATTTATTTCTAAATGCAGTGTGTTTACAATTACCAACATTATAGATTGAACAGAAAAAATCAGGTCATTGGCTTACCAGAGCCTACAGCCTTGTAATTTCTACGGGTTAGCAGCCACCGGCCTTAAAAAAACTATTTTCTCCTTTCAGAAGTTGCCATCTTTGTCAAGATTGTTCTCTTTGACATTTTTTGACCAAACTTTATACTTAATTTTTTCCAAAATACCAAGACACAACGATACCAACCAAATACACACAAATAACTGGGAAACTAACCCTAACTCCAGCTAAAGAGATGAGTGTGTATGGTTTGTTTCCTGTGTGCAAATGAGTTCCCCTGTTCACATTAAAATTTAGTAAGCAAACCAAAGTCAGTTAATTTGCCAAACTAACTGAGATCTCCTCTTCAGGTTAGCTCAATTCAGTTTGATTGCCAGTGAGCTTTCCACACTACACTCAAAACAAAACAAACCATACCGAGCGCAGAACCAACCACCCTGATGAACTCAGTCTGAACACAGCCTTAGATTCTGCTCATATTTCCTAAACATTTAAATGGAATATTAGGAACCAATCAGAAAAGACTTCTATTTAGAGTACTGCTATTAATGTAATATCAATCACATATAATCAGTTATGAATCTATCAAAATCCCAGTCCATCCGATTCTGTGCACAGATGTCATTCCCATAGGACGATTTCAAGATTAAATGTTTGACAATGGTCATTTGTCTAAGAATAATTCTAAACTTTTAACACCTGGAAAATGATGACATGTTTAAAATCTAAACTCCCAATGAAACTTGTCGACAAAATCTGCACTAAAACACTGATAACTGTAAATATAGGCTAACAGTAAAGATGTTAAATGTATGTACATTTATATAGAACAGTGTCCAAATGCTTTGAAGAGTAGTGCAATTCAAAGTTCACACACTCTAGTCTCTAAGTTGCCTTGGATAAAAGTGTCTGCTAAATAAACAAAAAGCGGATCTTCTATTGGTTACAAAGGACCCCAGAAATGGCTGCCTGTAGAGCCTCTGGCAAGGCAGACTAATCTTTAAAGTTAAGGTATTATTTACATCTTTTGTAAAAATGAACAAATAAGTGATACTGCTTTTTTAATACATGACATTTAAATGCAGCAATCTAGTGAAGTTACAAAAACAAACAAACAAAAAACACAGCAGTCGCTAAGGTATTCGATTAGAAACTTTGTGGTCAAGCGTGTAGTTGTTCGGATGTTTAAAAAATAACTTGAAGTTTACTGCTTAGAAACAGTTCAAGACAAACTTTCCCTGGTAAAAAATGTATTGATTTTTTTTCTTTCGATTTTAGTGTTGCTAACCTAGTTTATCATATTTACATAATTTTTAGATTGAAATGCTAAATAAAAAATAAACTTTTCTTTTTTTTTTTTTTTTTTTTTTTTTTGCTAGATTTGAACAGAAGCGATACTAGTTACCGGTATTTTTGAAACTATTAAAAACATAGAGAATGACAAATAGGTTTATATTATACTTGTACATTGTGTTTATATATTAATTTATTTTTTTGAGAGTAGTGCAGGGAAAGAATGTTGCCCACACAAAATAAATAAAACATCAGGGTATGAAACCAGGATCAGTTTCAATTAGCCATCGTGGGACAAGATGTTAGAGGAGGAAAAATAGCTGTAAAATGTTGCACATGGTTAAAAAAAAAATAATAATGTATACATAGAAATAAACAAAAGAATTGAAGCCTACTGTACATATTGAGGGCATTTGGTAGAAAAACTGTTTTTGAAAAAAAAGAGAAACTTAACAGGTTATAAACAAGTCCTTTAAAAACCTGGGGTTCAGCAATTACAACTCTGAAATAATGTCTCGAAAAAATCAGAATTTCAGGAAGAAGCAGTAATAGTTGGCAATGATTTTGTAACTGTTGCAACAAACTAAAACATCTGTACATCGGTTGAATTCAGCTTATAGAGAAAGAGTGGGGGGGAGGGGAGACAGGCAGAAGCTATTTTTATATTTGAATAACTCAAGTTATTGCTTACTACAGTTGTACTCTTAGTATGTTACTTAAATTTACAAGCAAATGTGTTCCAAACTGCACTGAACGGAGCATTTCCTTAAAGTATGCTATACATTTGTTGGGGGGGAGGAGAGGTGGGCTCACAGGGAACCTTTTACATATTTTGAAGAAATTAGTGAACCAGTCCAGCTACAAGGCTAAATCCACCCTGTTAATCACTAATTCATTGATTGTGTTCACTGTTAAATAAAACCAAAATTCTACAAGTTACATTCTACTATTTTGTGCGACCGGGAGGGGACAAATAGATTTTTCTAGCATTATGTCCCTTGAACAAGATGTTTTTTTTTCAGAAATTGCACATCCCTTTAGTGCATGCTCATTTGTGACCAATCAGGTATTTAACCTGATTTAGGAACTTAAAAAAAATATATATATATGATCCTTTCAATTACATCAAGATTTAATGTGACTCTGATTTGCAGCAATTAAAACGTTCACCTGGAAACCAGATAACGGGGTAAGTAAAATGCTTTACTAGAAAAAGAAAAGTGGAAAATAGAAATGATTGACTGGGGCAGCAAGTCCTGAAGCAAGGAGAGAACCTGGAGATTCCTCATTACCAGCCAGGCCTGCAGAGCTATTATTCAGCAGTTATTACACCTTGCTCCCTGAGGTTCCTGCGGGAGCTTCACTGCTCCAGCCCTTTACGATTCACTTACCTTCATCTTCAAACTGAAAAGCAGAAGGTCTGCCTTTCGCACCACCTTCAGAAAGCTGGGCGCGTCAATCAGTGAAAACCCTTCCTGAAAGAAATACAGTACTGCTGTTTTACAAGCTATGTATAAACCAACCAGGCACAGATCTGTCAACATTCCAGTACATTTGTGCACTGATACCACCCCATGCATTTAACAATTCAGCATAAAACAGACTGCAAATCTTTGTTTTTGTTATTTCTTACACATTATTATGTTGTGTCTCTTATTGGAATGGCTGAAGAATGGGAGAGCAAAGTACCAGCTAGATCTGGAATGTAAATACTGTTACCTAACCAGTTTTGTAAACAGATCAAAGCGTGTCATTTCACAAAGACAGCAGCAGAGGGTTCCACTGCCCCAGAAACTGATCTGCATGAAATTAGAAATGCTGCCTTTATAAACTGGTTGCATCACAAATTTGAAATAAAAAAAACAGTGATGTTGTTTTTCTGTGTTGCGATATCCATGTTTTATGAATGACAATATTTACTAAAAAAAGGAAAAAACAACTTGCTTTAATAAAACAGAATGTGAAAGCAATAAAACCTGACAGGGTGTTATAGCCACGCTTCGGGGTGTTGTTTGGCATGAGGCTAACCCTAGGCCTCAGGATTTTGGAGCATACTTGAACACCCGGCAGTGTCTAACTGCACCCTACCCCACCACTCCCAATGTGAACTGTGTGTCAAGTGAATCATGGCTCCAAGCCATGTTGGTATTGTTACACATCTGCACAGGTTGGAACACTTGTTATCCAATGAGAGCTTGCATATTTTACCACTTGCCAAAATCACCAAATTTTTTAAAACTTTTTTTTTTTTTAAATTACCATTACTTTTATAAATCAGTGATGTTAATATATATTTGTGTCGAGTTGTATGAAGATTAATGTTTGCTCACTAATTTGATCCAATGATCTTCCTGCAGCCAATTCACCGGCCTTCACTAAACAGGCATGTCAGTCAAACAGCGCAGTGTCACTGGTTGAGTGAAACCGCTTCCGGAGCCAAAATGAATAGACAGCAAATAATGACAGGATAAGAACTGAACCAACCAACAAATCAACAAACTTAATACCCGAAAATGAAAGTAAAGAATAATGTATGCGAGTTTGTTGGTAAAGTGAGCTACATTCTAATCAGGCTTGCAGCTCATGCTTTAGAGACAGTAGTAGCTGTGTCTTACCACTAATCACTAACACTTTGCACTTGCATTTGCATTCAACTAAAGGTACATCATTAATTTAGTAATCTGGTGTTGTATAAAAAAATATTTACATACTGGTATTACAGATTTATAATACCGGTAGCAAAATAGCAAGAAATTAAAAAAAAACAAAAAAAAAACACATATTTAAATCGTAAATTAGTGTGTATGGGTACATACATTTCTCTTACAGGTTCAGTTATAAACAAAAATGGCAGAAAAATATTGACAGTAAATTCATGAGAGGCAATCGGACTTGACACAGACAGTATAGTGAGGGAGAGTACATTCCAGAGCAAAATTGGTCAGCCGTGGGGCAGTGGTAGTAATGAATGCACACTCCATCTGGGTAACGGTTGTAGTGATGGTTTCAAAGAAAACTAAAATAATAAAATGTGAAGACAACATAAACCAACTGGGTAGTAAACAAACTGTGAAATAATGTAATGTGTTTAAAAGTAAAATTACAGTTAACAAATTAATGTAAATGGGTTCCCACAGTTTGATGTGTTAGGTTAAATCACAGACTTGGGTTTGTGTTATGTTTTGTTGAAAACAATGTATTATGTTAGAAAGGATATATGAAGGCTTTAAGACCCTGGGGAGCACACTTAGGTGAGGAGTTATCAGCTGGTCTTAATTGTTTAATTAGCTAATTATCTAGCAGTTAAAGCTGGTAAAGTTGAGATGGTAGGGGGAGGGGAGAACAAAGAGAAGAGACCAAACGCTGAGGTAACAAAGGACTTTGAAACTGAATGGAAAGTTTGTTTCAGGGTAAGCAGAATTAGCCTGCCCCTGTTTAGTTTGGAGGGAAAAATAAGTGTTTAAGTTTAATTACCCACGGAGGGTAATTGTACTACTGTTGTCAGTGTTTGTTATTTAAACACACCTGGTAGTGTGTGGAAGATTATACTATATAGTCACAAAGTGCGACCAGAAGCAAGAATTCGTCACTATATATATATATATATATATATATATATAACACAAGTCAAAGTTGCAATAAAATACTTGGATACTAATTTTATCAAAGAAACCAAGCTAAAATGCACCCTGGATTGCTCGCTCTATTCTTGCTGTTTTATACAGTCTAATAGTCCACAGGTGAACTCTATTACCTTTTATTTTTTTCACAAGCACATCTCACTAATGTTTCTGAATAATCCAACCTGCCCTTTACTGTGGTAATGCAAGCAGTTCACACGTCTGACAGTGGCACCTGTGCAACACTCCAAGTACATAGATATGGTTTTTACCTCATGTGATTAAGACTTCTAACCTGGACATCTCTGTACTTTAAATAAAATGGAGTACTTTCATTATCTGCATGATATTCAAAATAGGAACTACCTTGATTGACATGTCTGCAGTTTACTATGCTTCTACTATCTATTTGCTTTACCATGCTTTCAATGTGCTTTAGAGTTTGGAAAATTATCTTTAGTCTAGATATCAACGCTAACTTTTTGAATCACAATTGTTCTGAAAATGATGCTGTTTCTTTCTCTTCCAGTAAAACACCTTCCTTGTCTCAGATTTTTCCATAAAGAAATTCTATATGATGTTAAAAGAGTTGTATTATTTGGAACCACTTTAGAAGTGACCCTAAAGAGAGCACAATCCTGACCTCCAAACAGACTGCTTTACAATGACGTAAGATGTCTTGAAGGGGCTCAAAACGTATGGTGCTGGAGTGCAGAAGAACACAACACAAATTACACAACACAGCCACTGTGCTGGCTTTCAGCCACACAACTTATTACACAGTAGGCTTTACTGACCCATACGAATAAAGGGTAGTAGCCAAAGTACAATAAATAGGATCATTTGACGGTGTTTCTGCTGGAAGTATGAAACACCTTGGAAGCCAGCACACTGCACAGGAGCTCTTACCAGCAGCCCTTGTCCTTGCGATATAAGGAAATGCCCTGACTGGACTATGGTTAAGGTCAGTTGTCCATCAGCCCCAGATTCAAAAACCTAAAATAAAGAAATGTACAGATTTGCATTACAGAGTCATCTTCATTTTGTTTTTACTGTCTTTATTTTAAATACTTCTGTCCAGTCTGTATCAAGAATGTATCCATAAATATGTCATGGATAATTCCAAATTGAAAATCAATCTGGCGTGTTTGGCCTTATTGAAGGGAATCTGTGGATGAAAACAACATCTAGAGACAGATCTTACTTATTGGCTGATGACCAATTAATTATTAGTTATAAAATAGCTTTTAGTGACAAACTATCAAATTCTACGAAGTATAGGTTTGCCTTCTTTTCTAACATAGCTTTTAACTACTAAACACAAAAGGTTTTTCTTCTTAAATGATACCCACATTAGAAATCAAAAGCTTACATGACCCCAATATGACAGCCATCTTAAATCAGTTCAAAGTTAAGGCCACAGATTGTCCAAAGAAGTTTACATAACATTGAAAAAATGATGTCTGCTAGAAATGTAATTCGGGGATTGCAATTTCAAGAGGTACAAAGTTAATTCTCCAAGTTTAATCTAGAAAGGCATACTGTTTAGATTTTAAGAGTTAACACTCCAGCCGTCTCTTTGACATGGGCCCCTCCTTACCTGTCACTTGGAGAACAGACCCACTAGTAGTGTGTGTGAATGCATCCTTAATGTATTAGAGTACTCATGAAAGCTTTACTTCAGCAATGGAAAAAAAACAAAAAGACACTGCAGGAAAAAAAAAAAAAAAAAAAAAAAAAAAAAAAAAAAAAAACTAAAACGCCCACCTCAAGCCTAATTAAAAGGGAACATATGCTTCACTGGGTCTGTTTCCCTTGATAGCCCTGCTTTGGCTGAAACCTGAGCAGTTAATCCATGCAAACATTTTGAAATATTATCCTGCCTGAGCTCAAATAAAACATGTGTCACTATGGATCTCTTATGAAAATGTATCCTTTGTTTTACTACAACTTCTATATAGAGTACTGGGTCAAAAAATAAAAATAAAACTCATTCCCAAAGTACACCAAAAGTAACTTGGATGCCTAATGTACTTTTATATGTGAAAAATAACTTAGAATGTGAAAAAATATAAAGGTTAAATAAAATGACACCTATTAGGTTGAGAGCACCAAGTGGTTCCTTGTGAATGTCAACCGAGCATGTGCAGTCTTGAATCAGCAACACCTGCAAACATAGTGGACCTGATGTTCGATCTTCGTGCAATCCACTCGCTAAATTTGTGCCTCGCAAAAAAAATTGTGCTTTGGCACAAAATGAGAGATATTCCAAAAAGGCACAAAGCAATTGTGAGACATTTTAATATAGCAGTTTTTTGAGCAATTCGCAAATCTTTTTGCCTCGCAAAACCGTCTGTGCATTCATTACCAATATAGCAACTGCACACAACAGCCAAGCGAGAATACAGAATGATGGACAGTCACCATTAGTAATGGCATTACCCCAACAAGCTGCTATCATTGGTGTCACCACAGTATGTACCGATATGACAGCAGACAAGACCACACAATATATCGTGCACACATACATACGGACCATTCATATACATAACTGGCTCCATAGCTAAGCACCGAGTTTTCAAATTAATGAACTGATAACGCCACTATTTTACTGAATACGGACAGTATTGTATCACAAGGAAATACTATATAGGTTTCTTTCAAGGCCAGCTGATCCGACATAGCTGTATGTTTTTGAAGTAAAATTAAAAAAAGGCTTTGTCTTTTTTTTCTGAATGATTTTTTTTTATATAAGTCGTACTGTGACAAAGTCTATTGTGGTAGCACACTCTCTGATTTGTAAATGTAACAAGGTAATTCACGTGCAAAGTAAACATCAATCAAGCATTTTTATACACACAATTCACAGAAATGCGCTGTTATTCATTCTACTCACCCATTTGAACATTATGATTAAGCCCAGTTTGTAAGGTTTTGAGTGTTGCCGGAAAGGATTTTTTCATTATGCCATTTTTTTTTGTAAGAATAATAATTAATTCTACACTGAACAAAAATATAAAACGCAACATGTAAAGTGTTGGTCCCATGTTTCATGAGCTGAAAAGATCCCAGAAATTTTCCATACGCACAAAAAGCTTATTTCTCTCAAATTTTGCGCACAAATTTGTTTACATCTCTGTTAGTGAGCATTTCCCCTTTGCCAAGATAATCCATCCACCTGACAGGTGTGGCATATCAAGAAGCTGATTAAACAGCATGATCATTACACAGGTGCACCTTGTGCTGGGGACAATAAAAGGCCACACTAAAATGTGCAGTTTTGTCACGCAACACGTCCAGTACGTCCAACCGGCCTCACAACCGCAGACCACGTGTAACCACGCCAGCCCAGGACTTCCACATCTGGCTTCTTCACCTGCGGGATCGTCTAGACCAACCACCCGGACAGCTGATGAAATTGCGGGTTTGCACAACCGAACAATTTCTGCACAAACTGTCAGAAACCGTCTCAGGGAAGCTTATCTGCATGCTCGTCGTCCTCACCAGGGTCTTGACCTGACTGCAGTTCGGCGTCGTAACCGACTTCAGTGGGCAAATGCTCACCTTTGATGGCCACTGGCATGCTGGAGAAGTGTGTTCTTCATGGATGAATCTCGGTTTCAACTGTATGGCGTTGTGTGGGCGAGCGGTTTGCTGATGTCAGCGTTGTGAACAGAGTGCCCCATGGTGGCGGTGGGGTTATGGTATGGGCTGGCATAAGCTACGGACAACAAACACAATTGCATTTTATCGATGGCAATTTAAATGCACAGAGATACCGTGATGAGATACTGAGGCCCATTGTCGTGCCATTCATCCGCCGCCATCACCTCATGTTTCAGCATGATAATGCACGGCCCCATGTCGCAAGGATCTGTACACAATTCCTGGAAGCTGAAAATGTCCCAGTTCTTCCATGACCTGCATACTCACCAGACATGTCACCCACTGAGCATGTTTGGGATGGTCTGGATTGATGTGTACGACAGCGTGTTCCAGTTCCCGACAATATAGCAACTTCGCACAGCCATTGAAGAGGAGTGGGACAACATTCCACAGGCCACAATCAAAAGCCTGATCAACTCTATGCGAAGGAGATGTGTCGCACTGCATGAGGCAAATGGTGGTCACACCAGATACTGACTGGTTTTCTGATCCACGCCCCTACCTTTTTTTTTTTTTTTTTTTTTTTTTTTTTAAGGTATCTGCGACCAACAGATGCATATCTGTATTCCCAGTCATGTGAAATCCATAGATTAGGGCCTAATGAATTTATTTCAATTGACTGATTTCCTTATATGAACTTGTAACTCAGTAAAATCTTTGAAATTGTTGCATGTTGCGTTTATTTTTGTTCAGTGTAAATACGTTCCTAAAATGTTAATTGTAGCCTACTATGATTTCTCAATAAATGAACAGTACAATTAGCAACATCGACATTCAGCAGACAGCTGCATAAAAACATCCAGAAATTAAAGTTAACAGAACTGTTTGTCCCGCCTCAGCTAACTTATGATTGGACTGCTGCAGAGAAAATACAGGTCTTTGATTGGTTGATCGTATCACTGGTCTGCCTTTAGGAAAAAGTTAGCATACCTTTCACGGCAAGAGTGCCCTGTCGGTGTTTGGCTCTCCCAACTGCAGCTGGCCACCCCTATACCCGTAATGCGCAGCAACCAATGGAATAGCCAAATAAAGCAATGGGCCACAAGATGGGTGTATGACGTATTTATACAATTAATTTACAGATGTGTGGCAACACACAGCAAAGATAACAGGCAGGACCCCCCTCCCCTCTTCATCCTTCTCTCAATCTTCATTTCTATACTTTGATGGTACACGTTGGATGCCGATATGCCTGAGGAGCAGTGAAGAACACATATAACTGTATATGTAAACACAACACCGCCGTCCATCATATCAATACACTGATAAAACACTTAACTGACCGCCCATCCGGTGCGTGCGGACTGGGGGGGGGGGTTGGGGTTCTGTACTATTGTACGTTTATACTGCTGTACCCAACTCCAGAGTGGACTGTTACACCAACACTATTTGAGCCAGTGGTGCGCAGTTATTGGAACTAGCACATCACAATTATCGCGCAGATATTAGTATATTCAGATGAATTAGGGCTTTCACCCAATTCAGATTTGATTGCGCTATGTGCATATTGAATGTCCACCTAGAATACATTTACATTACATTTCTATTTACCAATGCATTACCATATGTTAATAGGGCCACATTAAGGAACAGAAGGAAGGCAGTGTGCTGGACAGTGGTGAGTGCATGTTTCCACACTTGTCTGTTGGGCATGGGAATATGCTATAAACATCACTATGATGTGAATATGATATATATGTTAGTATGGAAACAAAAAAAGTTTGTTTTAATTGCCGCAAATTGACTATGCTGATGCAGTATATAGGTTTGCATCACCATTAACTTTAGTTAAACTGGACTAGCTATATCATGCAGCATTGAGGTACATTACAAATACAAGATTTAATACTCATCATTGTATATTATACGATTTGGTAGGCTGGACTTTGGCTTTACGTAGGTTGAAGCACTGGTATATTCTAGTATATAAGGCTATTCAATGTAAATTATAGGAATATACTTATTTAAATGAATACCGTATAGCTTCTCATAGTAATCATGGCCTCAGATCTCATTCTTTTTTGCATTTTAAAATCCCAAATGTGCGTACTTAGGCTGGTAAAGGATCCTTTACTTATTATGCCCCATGGTCCTGGAATGAGTTCCAGTCCAAACTAAAGCTGCAGACCCAGATATCTTTATTGCAATTTAAGAGTAAACTGCATGATTTCGTGACAGAGTTGTAATTGTTTTAAGTAGCTGACTACTTTTGTATATTTAGTTTTAAATGTGATATTGTTTTAAATGTTATTTGCCTGTGTCTTAATTGTATTTTATTGTGAATTTGTTCTCATTGTCCGACTGACTTGCTGCTGCCTGCTTTGCTAGGTCTCAGTCGTAAAAGAGGTTTTAATATATACATACACACACACACACACACACACACGTATTACACATATTATCTATCTATCTATCTATCTCCGGGTATTGACTGTTGATCTACTAAAAAAAAACTTTTTAAAAAATAGGTAGATATTGCCTAGTTGGTAACCAGTTTGGGGTCATACAAGTACTAATATATTTGTGCACAGTTTTTGCAAAGGCTTTGTTGGGCATACAAAGTCGTTGTCTTATATATTATAGATTATAAAACAACGACTTGTGTGTCTGGAAAAAAAATGGTTTCTGAATAAGGTGTCTAGAAGGGCTAGTACTCTGACAGTATCCTAATACTAAGTGGGTATTTGGTATCACGTTTTCGGAATACTGGTATCCAGAATGCGGACGGATTCTTTCAGAATACCATGTTTATATGGCATAGAATAGCTATTCAAATTTCCTACTATTCCGAATACATCTGAATCCTGATAGAACAGGACAACCGGAACAGGTGCCCGGATAGCAATATGGGTGCAGTCAATTGCATCTACCACACGTGGCAAGTGTGCGACCTTATAAAAATCCTGCATTATCTCCTCTGTTTGCTCTGGTACTGGGGAATATAATATGTTCCTCAGCACATCACAGCAATGTGGTTATGAACCTGTCGAGGTGGCAGGACACGGCTAACTGGGTGATCCCCACTGTATCATCTGCTACCTTCTGGAAGGTTTTGGTAGCCAGGATACACATACAGACAGACACTACCAATTGCTCAGACAAGGCATGACTGCGCAGGTTTGTTCTGGCCAGGGCATCATGCAGCATGTGACATAGATGAG
Organism: Polyodon spathula; assembly: GCF_017654505.1. Taxonomy (NCBI): domain Eukaryota; kingdom Metazoa; phylum Chordata; class Actinopteri; order Acipenseriformes; family Polyodontidae; genus Polyodon; species Polyodon spathula. The sequence goes on along the minus strand of NC_054557.1, from coordinate 1,962,145 downwards.
TCAGCATGTCTCAGTCGAGACAATACCTGGACACGACTTGCTCATTGCTGAGCTCCTCATATATGTGCAGAGGCTGGTACACCATTTCAGCATATCTTCGCCTATGTCGGGGTTGCTGTTGCTGGGTGTGCCTTGCATCATTTACATCCAAATATCGACGGACACGCTGCATGCTACCCACATTTCCCATTGTTGCCTGTTTTAGTCAGTGCTGGAATGGTAGTGTGTGCGGAGTTAACGCAGATCTTTTACAATCCTTATTGGATTGTGAGGCGAAAAAGGACGTTTCGAATATGGCAACTTGGCACAATTTCAGCACAATGGCCATTTGCGACGCAGATGCCCCTCTGTACGGTGTGCAAACCGTTCGAATATCGGGCCCAGTATCTGCTTGTGAAAGCGTTTCATTGTCTCTCCCACGGTGACGGAAACTGACTTATAACAAGGAGATACAGCTTTCATATTACACACATTTGCATAATGTACACATTCTCCAACCCCCAGGTTGCACTGAACTGAAGACCGACTGAAGATAACTACAGTCAGCACTCGCATATCTAACCCTATCAAATTTTGACTTCAGTGACGGTTAAACGCGTGTGATGCATATCTGTTTATTGCATTTTGGACCTTTCCAACCCAGGGTTCGACATTAACCATGTTCCAGTGGCCCGGGCCTGTAGAGAGCGCAGTTTGACCGGTAGTTATGAAGCACCACAGGCCCAACTGGGTCGTTTACATTTAACTAGTATAATATATAGTGCACATGGCTTCCCTTTTATGAATCCAGGAAAATGGGCCAGTGTGTCAAAAAGCTGAAACTTAATTTACAATATTTATTTACAATAAATCATAAAGAATGTAATTATGAAAAAAATGAAGAAAATTTAGAGTGGAGGTTTCATTATTGCAGAGGAAAAAAAAGCAACGTTTAGCCTTGTTTGGCGTCAAGTTTCCCTGACTTGAAGATAAAACAGCAACTTTATTTGTTGTGAATTCAACATTTAATTGACATCATACCCAGTCTCACAGTAAGATGTCCCGATGGATACCCAGATACGCGATCGAATTGTAAAACTTATTTGGGATCCGATGCATTCAGGTCAAAAATGCCATTCACAATCTTTCCAGGACTCGCTGGTATCAGTCAGCAAGATTCGCTGACTTGGGAGAGGCTACACAAACGACAACGCTCTATATAGGATGGCTATTATTTTGTATTGAGAATATTGTTTTAATAGTGTTTATAATTAGGATTAGGGGTGGGAATTTCGAATAGTTTCCTATTTGAATACACAGGGTGCAACCTTTTTGTGTATTCGATCACCCGAACTCTGGTCCCTTACGCTACCAGGAGTAAACGGCAAATGCGTGTGCACAAGCAGACAGCATAACAGTGTAAGCCTGTAAAGTTTAGCCGGGTTCACAAAGTGTTCAAACAATGTCCAAGACGAGATTTCTTTCCTCTGTACCCTATTTCCTTAGGCACAAGTTTTTTTCTTTTGTTTACCGAATTAAAATACAGAACTCAATGAGCAGTAGCAACGTCACAGCGAGTATCTCTTCCAGTTAAAGCAACAGTAGCATAATATTGCGCAAATCGCCAAATAATAATTTTTGCTGTACTGTATTCAGAATAAAATAACACATATCATACAGCAATCTAAATATTCTACATCTGTTTAATTCTAACAAATAATATTTATAAAATTATCTTAGTGTAAATTATGTAACCTGGCCAAAACAGAAAATACATTGCAACATTACAATAGTTTAACATTACTAATTACAACTAGCCATCAAGTACTGACATAAAATGACTAAGTCAATAACCTGTAAATAATTCAAAACAAGGATACCTGGTTGTACTTTTAATATTCAGTGCAAATGTTGCCGTTACTCCATCCATGCACAGAAAGTCATAAGTAGATGTTTTATATTGAACTGCAGTCCAGAGTTTAAAAAAAAAAAAAAACCCTCCTTTCCAACTCCAAGTATCTTGCATTTTCTTATAGTCACTGCTTTGTCATGCTTAACATTTAGTATGTCTTTATAGTCATCATAACGTTAAATTACCTTTCTAATTTCAAAGTTACCCAACTTTGGATTACTTCTTATAGCACTTGCTATATATATATATATATGTGTATATATATATATATATATATATATATATATATATATATATATATATATATATATATATATAATGTGTGTTAAACGGCTGAAGTAACATACATTGAAAGGCTTTACTTAGCCACTTTCTTTTGAGACGTGGGCTCTCTTTGGTTACCATACACAGTCAGAAACATATTGAAAATAAAAACCTTCATGAAAAATATATAAATATATTGGGCCAGATAAAATTGCATCCGGGCCAGTAAAAACACTAGCTCAGTGGCCCGAGGGGGCAGTAGTTAAAAATCTAAACTTAGACCCCTGCAACCTCCTGTATCTTTTTTGTGTTCCCTGCAAAACGGACAAAGCTGGTAGAGACTTATCCAAATAGACTCATGGCTGTAATTGCTGCCAAAGGTGCCTCTACCAAATATTGACTCAAAGGGGTGAATACTTATGCAATCAATTATTTTCTGTTTTGTATTTGTAATTAATTTAGAAAAATTTGTAGGTTTTATTTTTCACTTTGACATTATGAACTTTTTTGTGTTGATCAGTGGCAAAAACTCCTAATTAAATCAATTTTGATTCCATGTTGTAACACAATAAAATGTGAAAAAGTCCAAAGGGGGGGGGGGGGGGGGGGGGGTTGAATACTTTTGAGAGCCACTGTATACTTTTAAATTCATATGTATTGTAGCGGTACGTAAAATTTCCCATTAACGACCTAACAGCTACATGAAATCTAAATGTTACCCATGCACAGATCTGCATAAATCATAAAAGGTAATGCAATTCAGCATAACCCAAAGATTATAAACAAAGCAAACACAGTTTCCAGACATAAAGCAGTATCCAAAGTCAGTACTCAAAATTGCAGAATATAGTGCTCAATAGGCCCTAATGTCAAAGTTCACTTGCAAATGAAAATGCACAAAAGCAACAAAAATACATCACAGTATCTAAAACTGTTTAATGATTAACGGTTACATCACCCTTAATACAAGGGCGGTAAAAACCTACTGACGTGAATCTGAGTAACTGATATCCGAGTGCTTACTGTATTAGATTCGGTGGCACCTTTGGAGTATTTAATTCATTTTAGAAAAGCCACCATGATTTTTTTTTCCTTCTACAGGCCATATAAATGAAACGTACATATCTTATGAAATGAGATGGTGGTCTAGTGTTTAAAGAATAGGGCTTGATACCACGAGGTCCCCACCCAGTTATAATACCTGCTCAGCCACTGACTCACTGTGTGTTACCCTGAGTCCTTAGGATGAGGCACATCCTATTGTAAACTGTTAATCCACAGTTCACCCCCCTAGTCTCTGTAAATCGCTCTGGATAAAAAATAATCATAATCTGCTAAATGACTAATTAATTTATTAAGTAATAAAATGACATTTCAAATCAATAAATGTAAACGGCATTGGTGAACGTAAAATTAAATAATTTGCAACTTCAAATTAAGCGTGCACATACAATCCTATGTTGATAATGACAAACTTCAGTTTAATACACTTTCTACATTCATACGCTTATTCGATTAATCTTGTGCTGCGCACTGAGACCAGAAATTGACCTTAAATGAAATCGAATCTTACATATATTCATTTGTAATATTATAACGTCAATTTAGGGGTTTGACCGCGTAATTCCGGTCACGCGGGCGGTCTGTTGTACAAACTTGTCACGTTGACAGTAATTTAAAAAAAAAAAATGATTTTTTTTTTAGCTTTTCCCTTCGCATGTTGCTTTATTCGTGCACTCTGTGTTATATTAATAAACAAATACTTAAGAGACATAAGAAACACAAATAAACACAACATGGTGATGTATGTAAGTTAACTCCGTTTAAATGACCTATCTGCGTGTATCTTAGGCCTACTACCTTCCACGAAGACTTCTGCTCGGCTCCGGTATCTCTCTCAGCCCGCGTTTCTGACGGTAGGAACCGCGCGTAACGCTTCAGGTGCCACAGCAAGCTTGAAAGTGCGGGGGCTGTGGGTGCCCTGGTCCTAAACACAGTCCCGCTTCCTCCGGGAGCTTCCGCCATTGCACCGGCGTGAAGCAAAGTATTGGAAACGGTCTTTGTTAAACAGACGTTGGACGCGTTCTAATCACGCAGATTGATGGAAACCTTACAAATCTGCGACAAAGTATGTTCTTTACTACCGTCTATATGATCTTAGCATGGCAGACTCGTTACACTGGTACCTGCGCAGTTGAGAAAAAAGGTCATGCGAGAGAGCAGACGCGGGTGCAACCGCCACCTAGCGGAGGGTAATTACGTGAACAATTGGATGACTAGTGACTGAAATAATGAAAGAAAGATTTCTTTGCATTTAAAAATGTTCTATCCTGATAATTATCCTGCTGTGTTGATGGAATACTGTTCTCGAAATTCCTCGTTATCTTATGTGTTCTAAATGGCAATTTATACAGGAATGGGAATATTTAAGATCCATGTTTTTAAATAGATTTACTGAGAATTAAGATGTTTTTAGCAATAGTTTAATTGGGAAAGAATAAAACCATGTGTAAAGACACCTCTGCTGTCATGACAGTTTATTTATTTTTAAATAGATTAAATATTCTGACAAGTGGTGCAATATATTTTGTCCAAATTTAAACATGTTTTATTTTTTCTAAAACAAGCACAGTTGTAGAAATGGCCTTATGAGAGGAATACATGACATACTAATTACGAGAGGAATACAGGACACACTAATTACGAGACAGGGGAGGGGGTACACTGGGTGTATAACCCCTGCTTAAACATCTTCGCAGGAGCTGAGGCAGAAAACTGCCCGTCAGTAGTTTTTAGGTGTGTATGTGTTGTAAACCGCTGTTGGTGCGGACCAGGTGACATAGAGTCATTGCTTCCCTCCCCAGGAGAGTAGTGGTCGGCTCTTCTCTGTGTGGGTGGGAGGGGACGAATCAAGACGGGGAAAGGATGTGGTCTGTTGATGGGAGCGAGTGTGTGCACGACTTTTTGCAGGATAGACAGGAGGAAAGATTTATTGTTTGTTGTGTGGTCCTGACCCAAACACGGCACCTGTTTAATTAATAATCTACTTTGTTAGCCCCTGAATTCCGTTTTCGTCTCTTGCTTCGAGCCTCAAGACAGGATAACGTTACTATATATATATATATATATATATATAGAGAGAGAGAGAGAGAGAGAGAGAGAGAGAGAGAGAGAGAGAGAGTAGAGAAAACGCAGTTTTGAGGCTAAATGTTTTAACGCTTATAAGAAATGTTATTAATTACCGGGTTCATTTGCAGTGTATTTATGACATTGAAAGCTTTAAGAGGTACATAATACAAATAACAGCATTGCAGATATGTTTTACACAGTATTAAAATGTATATTACGGTAATGTAAACTAATAAACAAAATAGCGATAGTCTATGCTACCTCCAGCAGGGTAGCAGCTATTGCCGTTCGGCTTGTGCTTCCTCCAGGACAGCAGCTATTGTCGTTGTGCTTATGTTACCTCTAGGGCAGCAGCTATTGCTGTGTGCTTGTCTTACCTCCAGGGCAGCACCTGTTGTCATTGTGCTTGTGTTGTGCTTGTGCTACCTCCAGGGCAGCACCTATTGCTGTTGGGCTTGTGTTACCTCCAGGGCAGCACATTTGTCCAGTTTAAGTAACTTGCCCAATTTCTTCACCGGATACCTTTTTGGCTGTATCGACCAGGTGTTCTGCCCTTGGGTAGCACCGATTAAAAAAAATTGGTATTTGCTTCCTAAATTACATAAACATTTGTCACTTTGGTAGTTGCTACCCCCATGCTGGTAGCCATTGCCATTAATATGTTTACTCTACAAATTCCCTTGTTGTCTAACATGTCAGTTAGTCATGTATAGTACTGTAATGACTCAATGACTTTTGTGTGATTACAGATGGAAATGGATGACTACTGGATCTTTTCAATTCAACAGTCATTGCGCAAAGAATGAGAGCCCCGTGTCCAGCCTAGTATTCATGTACTGAAGGAAGATCCCATCGATCTGTTCATGAAAAATTATCTGAGACAACTGGAACATCAAGGCAATGGTTGTTTTGCAGCATGCAAGAATAGATCACCAAATATGTTTCAGTGGCGATGTGAACGTTCAAACAAAGCTGCCACTAATTCCTCGGCCAATCCAGAAGTGACTCGCGCTAACTCGTGTCCAGCATATATGTCATTTCAGTTTGCAACTGAGAACAATGTGCATGGATGCATTGTGAGGTTAGTTCCTGAGCATTGTGGTCATAGTCTTCTTAATCACAAAGAAAATGCCATTAATCGTGTTGATGATGAATTGGTACAATACAAAAATGAATGTCTATTGCAGGGATTGTCCAACAGTGAGATATTGTTGAAATCTGTAGACTGGGCACAGAATTGTGAAAAAATAGATCTGCGTAACAGAAGGTACTATATCAACATGACAAGTATTCGCATTGGTTTGAATGCACGGCAAAGAATGAATGGAAATGACAGCATAGCTGTTGAGAAGTTGATTAAATCAGATTTGTGTGACAGTATTATTTTCTGCCAGCAACTATCACACTCTAACCAGCAGCCATTAATAGTAGTGTTTAGTTCTCCTTGGCAGTTAAAACAGTGCAAAATATACAGATTATCAATTATTTTTTTAGATGCCACGTACAAAGGAGTAACCCAGTATGGCTTTGCCTTTCATGCTGTGCTTGTCAGGAGCACTCAAGGGAGAGGAATACCAATCGCATTTTTTATCGCATTTTTAAGCTTCATGAGGCAGCGGGATATTTTACACCCAGGTAAATATGAATTTAATATAATGCAATGCATTGTGAAATGTTGTATTCAGCGATAAAGCCGACACCCTGGGATCCTTCAGGCTTCTTGCTGAGATTCTGGGATAAATAAACTACTAACAACCAAACGAGCAAGATGGGCTGAATGGCCTCCTCTTATTTGTAACCTTTCTTATGTTCTTAATCAGCATGGTGAATATTTTGTTTCTGTGCCATAATTTCACATGTTGTTTATGTTTTTTATTGTTCTAATGTGCCCCACTTGAGGGCTCCCAAGTGAAAGAACTCCTGGGGATAAAAAGGGGGATTTTAAATAAATAAAAATTAATTAATTTTATTATTATTATTATTATTATTATTATTATTATTATTATTATTATTATATACTACTACTACTACTACTACTACTACTACTACTACTACTAATAATAATAATAATAATAATAATAATAATAATAATATGCCTCACTTTTAGATATGTTATAGTACATCAAGATATGAAGGAGATCAATGCGATCAAGACAGTATTCCCACATGCAAAAGTATTGCTATGCTGGTTCCATGTGCTCCAAGTAAGTGTTTTATAGTTGTATGCAGCATTCCACACATGCAGCTTATGACCCATTAAAAGTGTCACCGCTCTATATATTACAGTGATCTATTTGATATATAAATATTGCCTCATATTTAGCATATTTGATATGTGGTCTAGTCAGCACAATTCCACATGGTATTTACAGTTCTATTACATTTTAACATCACAATGCTCAGACATCCATCAGTTCTATCTTGCTGATGGGGTGTCACATTTCATTGAAAAACAAATGTTTTCTTATTTACATATTTAAGGTATGTGGGGACAGGTACAGGAACTTCTGCACTTATTACTAGCTGTAAGTTGGCTGAGACAGGCGTGAATTGCAACTGCACTCCAAGGCCCTCTGTACTGCACTCCCTCTCACTCTTGTCCTCACTCTAGTAATCCCTGTTCCTCATCTGCCTACTCCTCCCTCAGTTCCCTACCTCTGCCTACTCTCTCTCTCAGGTGCCCTCTGGAACTGTCAATCAGACAGCAACAAAGATGACTTCATCTCTGCCCATGCCTCCAATCTCTCTTGATTTCCTGGCCCTCACTGAAACCTCAGACCTCACATACAGCCACATACTTCCCATACAGCACTATCAAAATACAGACACACACAGCGTCCTCTCTCTGTCTCTTTCACACAGCACTATCATACATACAGACGCACACACAGCGTCCTCTCTGTCTCTCTCACACAGCAGTATCAGTCCCTCCTGATTGGTTGTTGATTATGTGACCTGTAGGAGATAATACCCCCTATCCATCACTTGAGCATCATAACTGGTGACATCGAGCTATGTGATTTGTCTAACCCTGGTATATCCTTTTGTGCACCAGAGTTAACTATAATGCCTTCAAAATATACTGCCAGTACAAGGGTTAGAAGCATGTTTAGTACCGTCTTGTCTAATACAAGTTTCCCTTGTACTTATATTTGCATTTAAAGATGTTGTTCCCTGTCTTGAACAATTCACAGATATTTACATGCATGTGTAATGCAACAAATAATACATAAGTTATAGATTTGGGGTATGTGGTTTGGAGAGTAACTTCTGTTACCTGTTAATTTGAATGTGGAATTCCATACATTTTATGAATTATTTCTATAGGCTGTAAACCGATGGCTTGTACATCGAGGTGACGGTCATCGTAGCCGGTCAGCAATGGATTTCTTTATCAGTGGCATGGTTTCCTTGAAGCAATCTAACACAGTCTAAGTTATGTATACATTTAGACTTCTTTGCTTAGTTTAGTGACTGATACATAATCACCATTTCTGTAATCCTATAATACAAACATCAGATTTTTTTTTTCCTTTTTTAAATGGTTGAAATCATGACAAACAATATAATTAACTTGTGTTTAGTGTCACTTTTCAGAAATGCACACTAAATTTAAAATGACTACATTTGTGCAATGTGCACTGAACACTCAAGAATGTGTGTGTACATACTGTATCAATGAACACTCAAGAATGTGTGTGTACATACTGTATCAATGAACACTCAAGAATGTGTGTGTACATACTGTATCAATGAACACTCAAGAATGTGTGTGTACATACTGTATCAATGAACACTCAAGAATGTGTGTGTACATACTGTATCAATGTTGCTCTTCAAAATTGTGATTGGAATGTTTATGTACCCTTGGCATGATTGTTTAACCTAATTATCTTTTTTAGGACATGGAATTTCAACAAATGTCCACTGAATTGATAGCTAACATTAACCAAGAAACACAAAGTACACATGTCTCAATATCTGCGAAAATACTGGTTCAACAATGCTGTGATGTGGTCCAGTTTCAGACGCAAAGTCTTTCACCAACAAAGTGAGACCAACAGCATTGTGAAGAGGTGAGACTGTGTGTACACAAATGTGCGACAGGGGCTATTTCTGTTGTATATATTTTGATGTCCACGTAAGCACCCTAGGCACATGGATGCCCACTCTGACTCACATTTATTTACAACTGCTGTTTAGGATTACCTAAAAGTTATGTTACTTTGCTTTTTTTCGATTTTTCTTTGGCTCGAAGTACAACTTTCTATGTGGGTATTCCAATAAAAGAGTTATAAGATCTTCTTATCCTTAATAGCAATGTCCTACAGAATTACAGGTTAGTATTAGATTATTATAAGTCATTTATTTGACAATGTGTGTGAGAACAGAATATTGATGACACCACAGATGCTCACAAGGAACTCATGATGTTTGATTATACTGGTCCTGGTGCCCCCATATGTACATTGGTGTCCACCACTCCATGCACCATGGCTTGCTTCCAAACAGTCCTCATGCCATTTAGCCTTAACTAAGCTTTAGGAGTAGCTTGCTGCCTCATTGACATATTGTGAAAAATGCAGAATCTTCTTCCTTCTCCATGCACTGAGATCATGTTACAGAAAAAGAAAACAAAAAAAAAATCTATGTTCAAACTGATCATGAACGTTATGCCAATACACATTCTGTAGTTAGAATGAAAATATGTAATTTACAATAGAACAAAAAGTGATGAGTCCACAATCCTTTCCATCCTTCTTGGCTCTTCCTTAGCATTTTGAAATTACACATTGTTACCAGGATAAATGTTAGCCTTAGGGCAAAATTCAGGGGGCAGTAGCTGGGCAGCTTAATTAATTAACATCTATTATCACTTACCTTCTATTTAAACCCCAATCTCACACTCTCTCTGTCTAGCGTTTTGCTTTCTCCCCTCCTCTATTCTCGTGCCTTTGCATCTGTCTTCTCTGGGGGTAAGTGCGGCGCCACTCCCCCAACCTCAGGTCAGCCACGCTACCTCGTCCACACACTAGGGGGGTTCTCACTGAGTGAGTCAGGGGGGGACCCCCAGCCACACTATCCTTTCGCAGCTCATGTGCTTATCTAACTCACAATCTGAGATGTTGTCCTTCCTTTGCTCCGGATGTGCCCTGCTTTACACCCTATGTGTCCAAGTCCCAGACTAACCCATCTCTGTTGCAGTTTGCCTGCGGAACACAGAACCACACCCAGCTTTGGAGGCCTGTGCCTCACCTCATTTGATGGCAGCACCAACCCAATCAGGGAATGCTTTACTATCTCTTTTCAGTCCTAAGCTGCTGGGCTTTTTCTTTTGGATTATCCAACAATGTTATTGTGTTACAGGCATTTGGAAGATCTTCAGATAGCAGGCTGGATCAAGTGCAACAAGTCACAGGATGTCACCAAAGCTGCCCAAAGGATGAATTCAAAAGGACTCGGTCAAAATGTGGTTCACAGTTCGGATGGACAGTTTAGTGTTCCTTCTGAGAAAGAAACTGATCGAGTTTATAATGTTTATTTAGCATATGTGACCCGTGACTGTGATTTTTCTTCGAGGCAATTTGTGCAAACATATAGAGCTTGCAAAACAGAAGTCTGCTGACTGGCGTTGATATTAATGTGATTCGTCAGGAAAAAGCTGGTTTATTATATGCTGTGCAAGGGTATGTCTTGGATGACACAACTTTAAGTGCATAATAGTGCTTACTTAGGCATTGTAAATATGCACACAGAGCACTGCTCCTGTATTGCCAATAGCCTGGGAGAAGTATGTGTGTGTCAGTGAGTTTTCAAAGCTGTCAACGATGAAATGACTACCAATTAAGTTATTAACAACATGACACAGCCCAGCGATGTTCAGGAAACAACTACACAGTGCAGTACATCCAAGTGGTGTGTAAAAAAGATGATAAAGGATTTGAGGGAATGGTGTGAGAGCAGTGATTATACACCATCTGTGGAAATGTTTTCAAACTTGAAACATGCACATCAACTGGCATTTGGCCAATACAATGCAATCAATAAAAAAAAGAAAAACTGAAAGGCTACATCATTACCGGAAAGCAATTGAGCAGTCAAAGAGGCGTGTTTTAAACATGCATTGCTACCACACTGTAGAACCAGGTAAAAAACGACTACACACACATTCAAAATTCAAGGTATTTTGCAATAAGTGAAGACGAACTAGCGGCATGTCTAAACCCATGATGGCGATATTACAAGAAAAGTGAACTACTTATTGCGTGGTGATATTGTGATATTGCATGTGTTTTTATTGCCTATTAGTGTACTAGTGCAAGTGTTATAATAAGTGAACCTCTGAAACAATAACATTTATGGATAAGGGGTCATGTATACACACCATGGTCGCAAATGTGTTTTAAATCTCAACAGATAATAACTAAAGGTTTACAATTTCATGAAAGCAGTCCACAAAGAAATGAGACAGTAAATGAGAGTTTAAGTAGATTATGGTCAAATAAGTATGGATTAAACTGAAAAGGGATGATTACATTTCAAAAGTAGAGCTACAGCAAATCAAAATCTAGATAAGAGATTTGTAGAACTGTAAGAGAAACTTGTTTTCTTCTGATTGATTTAAAGGAAAAAAAAATGTCATAGAAAAAAGAGTATAATTATCCAAATAATGTTGTTGACTTGTGTCTTCTCCGAGCTTGGAGGGCATAGTTCCTAATATTCTTTATCATATTAAAGAATCTCCATTGTAACTTTTCAACCAATACTTCGACTGACTTTATTTTTACTCACAAATGAATGAAGAAATTTGCAAGCTCTGCATTTTAAGTTCAACAAGTAGACAACTTCAAAAACCTTGGGTTAAAGTCTTTATTTTTATTTTGTATAAATTGCTAAGAAAAGGCACAGCCACCCAAATGTTGCTTGTTGCGACCTGGGGGATGAGGTCATAATGAACGCAGTAGAAAAACAAATATAAATATACTGATTCAGTACAAAAGGAAATAAACTTTTGTGTACAATGAACAAATACAATTGCAGTGGCTCTCAAAAGTATTCACCCCCCTTGGACTTTTCCACATTTTATTGTATTACAACATGGAATCAGATGGATTTAATTTGGAGTTTTTACCACTGATCAACACCAAAAAGTCCATAATGTCAAAGTGAAAAATAAAATCTACAAATTTTTCTAAATTAATTACAAATACAAAACAGAAAATAATTGATTGCATAAGTATTCACCCACTTGAGTCAATATTTGGTAGAGGCACCTTTGGCAGCAATTACAGCCATGAGTCTATTTGGATAAGTCTCTACCAACTTTGCATATCTGGACACTGCAATTTTTGCCCATTCTTCTTTGCAAAATTGCTCAAGCTCCGTCAAGTTGGATGGGGACCTTTGGTGAACAGCAATTTTCAACTATTTCCACATATTCTCAATTGGATTTAGGTCCAGGCTTTGACTGGGCCATTCCAGGACATTGACCTTTTTGTTTTTAAGATACTCCAGCGTGGCTTTGGCTGTACGTTTGGGGTCATTGATCTGCTGGAAGATGAATCTTCTCCCAAGTCACAGGTCTCTTGCAGATTTCAGCAGGTTTTCCTCCAGGATTTCTCTGTACTTTGCTGCATCCATATTGCCCTCTATCTTCACAAGCTTTCCAGGCCCTAACGCAGACAAGCATCCTCATAGCATGATGCTGCCACCACCATGCTTCATGGTAGGGATGGTGTTCTCAGGATGGTGTGCAATGTGAAGCGTGCGCCAAACATAGCGCTTAGCGTTAAGCCAAAAAAAGTTCTATTTTGGTCTCATCAAACCATAGAATCTTCTTCCACTTGGACTCAGAGTCTCCCACATGCCTTCTGGCAAATTTTAGCTGAGATTTGATGTGAGCTTTTCAACAATGGCTTCCTTTTTGCCACTCTCCCATAAAGGTCAGTTTTGTGAAGCACCCGGGCTATTGTTGCCGTATGCACAGTGCGTCCCAGCTCAGCTGTGGAAGCCTGTACCTGCTTTAGAGTTCCCATAGGCAACTTGGTGGCCTCCCTGACTAGTGCCCTTCTCGCCTGGATAGTCAGACAGATTCACAGTTGTGCCATATTCTCTCCATTTCTTAATAATGGACTTTACTGTGCTCCGGGGGATATTCAATGCCTTGGAAATGTTCTTATATCCTACCCCAGATTGGTGCTTTTGAATAACCTTATTCCAGACTTCCTTTGAATGTTCCTTCGTCTTCATGATGTAGTTTTTGTTAGGAAATGTACTAACCAACTGTGGGACCTCCCAGAGACAGTTGTATTTAACCTGAAATCATGTGAAACACCTTAATTGCACAGAGGTGGACTCCATTCAACTAATTATGTGACTTCTAAAGACAATTGGTTGCACCAGAGCTTATTTAGGTGTGTCATAGCAAAGGGGGTGAATACTTGTGCAATCAATTATTTTTGTTTTAAACTTATAATTAATTTAGAACAATTTGTAGATTTTATTTTTCACTGACATTATGGACTTTTTTCAGTTGATCAGTGGCAAAAACTCCTAATTAAATTAATTTTGATTCCATGTTGTAACAATAAAATGTGAAAAAGTCCAAGGGGGGGGAATACTGTTGAGAGCCATTGTATAATGGTGAAGCCTTCAGGTGGAAAATTAAAAAGAAAATATATAAAACAAAATCGTCAATGTAGGATGACATACACACAATAACTGCAGTGACGAAATGTGATGCATTAATTGTCCTTGCTGACTTGTAATGTTAGTACTTCTTCCAGATCATTAACATATCCAATGAGTACATTGGTTGAAAGAGACAATATTTTGGAACCCAGCCCATGAGTTACATGATCAAAGTTGTCCATGCATGGAACAAGGGATTTGCAAGCTTCATCCAAATAGAGTCAGGAAAAAATGAGAAGTGAATATATTTAATGACAATACTGGCCAAGACAATTTAGACTATCTACACTGCATTATGACTATGTGCTTTCATAGTAAACTAGTACTTTAGTGAATGGAAGGTAATGTACAGAACATTGAAAACATAGCAGCGTGCATAGTTTTAGGAAACTCATGCAAAACGGAAGAGAGAACTAAATACGTTTTTTTTTTTTTTTTTTTTTTTTTTTTTTTGTGATTTGAACCAAGGACAAAACAAACACAATTCTGGTTGTTCAGGAAAAATTATAATTTAGAGTTGCGCTTCCAGACAGGCAACCTAAATAATGAGCCAGTTTTCACTTTCCACAGTAGCACAGCTAGTAGTGATACTGTAACAGATGTTCTACGTGCAAGTCCTATGTAAGACACTTGTTCCTTTTTATATATTTTACATTGAAATGGGGAATACTTTAAGCAAAATTCGAAAACATGCGTCAAAAGGAAACCAAACAGCATGTGGATCATTGTTACAAAGGAAACTAAAATGGGCTATACCATCAGACTGAGTCAGAATGCTCACACACCCCCTAGAGTTAATAGTGAATTTCGTATAATGAGGGATGTAGGAACATCAAAAGACCTCAAAAATCACACCCTCAGAGATTGCACTACCAAAGATTAAAGTTAATTTACCTTAATTAATATCACCTTAGTCCTACGTGCTCGACTGCCGAAGGTCAGTACATAGGCAGAGATTCAGCGGTCATTGGAGGTGAAGTGATGGTTAGGTGCAGGGGTTTGAATGACACAGCCCAATAGCAAAGGAAGAAAAACACATATGGGTTAGTTTGTAGAAAATGTCATACAGTTTAAAAAATGCAGTGCATACCTGGGTTACAGTTCAACATTAACATTGTTAGTCAAGTCACAGAGATAAAGACAAACCACATTACCAGTCATACAGTAATAATATCAAATACCATGGTTTCTATCTGAAATTTGATGATTTTAAGAGGGACGCCACCAAATAACTTCCAGCTGATCACTAACAGATGCTGTTAGTTAAAAAATAAGAACACACATGTATATATATATATATATATATATATATATATATATATATACACACACACACACACACACACACACACACACACACACACACACACATATATATATATATATATATATATATATATATATATATATATATATATATATATATATACATATATATATATATATATATAAACAGGTTTCATGTATAAAGCACTACATAAAGCACAAGTAAACATGCTTGTTAAATCATTTTAGTGAATAAGGCCAATAATCTGCTCATTATATATGTATATAGCCATTAAAACATTTACAAAAAAACACAGAAAAACTACAGAAGCTTTTCAGAGGACAAAATGGTATAAAGGACTAATTATTGGTATCCCACATGCATTCTTGCCCTTCACTGCTGTTGGGTCTTTCTTGCGGTATTGCAAAATTAATTTCCTGTTTTGGTTTTGTAAATTAGAAAAATTTAAATAAGGAATGAGGTGATATTCACATATGATAAGGTGCAGAGTTATAGCAACCATGACAGTCAAAGTCAAACAGACAGTGTTCAGGAAAAATCCAAAATTTCTAAAACATTGTAAGAAAAAAATATAATAATAATTTATATATACAGTACATGCAGGTTATTAGCAACCTTGATAAAGACAACTTTCGGTTATTAAAAACATTTTCCAAGGAACCAATCCTGTCCCATAGACTAATATTAATGGAATTCAGATACTAGCAACTGCACTGAACAAAAATATAAACTCAATATGTAAATTGTTGGTCCCATGTTTCATGAGCTGAAATAAAAGATCACAGAAATTTTCTATACACACAAAAAGCTTATTTCTCTCAAATTTTGTGCACAAATTTGTTTACATCCCTGTTAGTGAGCATTTTTCCTTTGCCAAGATAATCCATCCTCCTGACAGGTGTGGCATATCAAGAAGCTGATTAAACAGCATGATCATTAGACAGGTGCACCTCGTGCTGGGGACAATAAAAGGCCACTCTAAAATGTGCAGTTTTGTCACACAATACAGTGCCACAGATGTCTCAAGTTTTGAGGGAGCTTACAATTAACATGCTGGTTGCAGGAATGTCCAACCAGAGCTGCTGCCACAGAATTGAATGTTTATTTCTCTACCATAAGCCGCCTCCAACGTTGTTTTAGAGAATTTGGCATTACGTCCAACCAGCCTCACAACCACAGACCACGTGTAACCACGCCAGCCCAGGACCTCCACATTTGGCTTCTTCACCTGCGGGATCGTTTGAGATCAGCCACTTGGACAGCTGGTGAAACTGCGGGTTTGCACAACCAAAGAAAGTATGCACAAACTGTCAGAAACCGTCTCAGGGAAGCTCATCTGCGTGCTTGTCATCCTCACCAGGGTCTTGACCTGTCTGCAGTTTGGCGTCATAACCGACTTCAGTGGTCAAATGCTCACCTTCGATGGCCACTGGCATGCTGGAGAAGTGTGCTCTTCATGGATGAATCCCGGTTTGAACTGTACTGGGCAGATGGCAGACAGCGTGTATGGCGTCATGTGGGCGAGCGGTTTGCTGATGTCAACGTTGTGAACAACATTGAAAATGCCCCATGGAGGCGGTGTGGTTATGGTATGGGCAGGCATAAGCTATGGACAACAAACACAATTGCATTTTATCGATGGCAATTTGAATGCACAGAGATACCGTGACGAGATACTGAGGCCCATTGTCGTGCCATTCATCCGCCGCCATCACCTCATGTTTCAGCATGATAATGCACGGCCCCATGTCGCAAAGATCTGTACACAATTCCTGGAAGCTGAAAATGTCCCAGTTCTTCCATGACCTGCATACTCACCAGACATGTCACCCATTGAGCATGTTTGGGATGCTCTGGATAGATGTGTACAACAGCGTGTTCTAGTTCCCGCCAATATCCAGCAACTTCGCACAGCCATTGAAGAGGAGTGGGACAACATTCCACAGGCCACAATTAACAGCCTGATCAACTCTATGTGAAGGAGATGTGTCGCGCTGCATGAGGCAAATGGTGGTCACACCAGATACTGACTGATTTTCTGATCCACGCCCCTACCTTTTTTTATGGTATCTGTGACCAACAGATGCATATGTGTATTCCTAGTCATCTGAAATCCATAGATTAGGGCCTAATGAATTTATTTCAATTGACTGATTTCGTTATATGAACTGTAACGCAATAAAATCTTTGAAATTGTTGCATTTTGTGTTTATATTTTTGTTCTGTATAGTTTCAGGGCTTGTGACAGGCTTGCCCTGGTCCCTCCGCACATGCGTGCAGCTGACAGACACGCAGTAGGAGAGGCCTGGCTAAGCAACCAGTCACTGACTTCACAGCTGTGCATTTCTGGAAACTTCCAAGCTTCCAGGGATTTCAACTTCCCCCCATATAAAATGGGAAATGGCAAAATCATACATGAAGAAAAAAAAATAGCAAATATATGAAATGATTACTTCACAAGTTTTTACAAAGTAGGATACGGACAACATGCCCCACATGTCATCCAGTTTCTATCCAGTTTTAAATAACTTCAGCATAACCAAGGCAGAAGTGTTAAGGGACTGGGTCGGATGAGATCCTCCCAATAGTACTCAAAGAAATGAAAGAAGTTATTTACAAATCGCTAACCAAGATCATGCAACAGTCTCTTGACACAGGGGTGGTACCGACAAACTGGAAAATTGCAAACGTAATACCGATCCACAAAAAGGGAAACAAAACTGAACCAGGTAACTACAGACCGGTAAGTATGACTTCTATTATATGCAAACTTATGGAAACTATAATAAGATCCAAAATGGAAAATTACCTATATGGTAACAGGGTCCTGGGAGACAGTCAACATGGTTTTACGAAAGGGAGATCGTGTCTAACTAACCTGCTTGATTTTTTTGAGGATGCAATAATAGATAAATACAAAGCATATGACATGGTTTATTTAGATTTCCAGAAAGCTTTTGACAAAGTCCCGCATAAAAGATTAAATCTCAAACTGAACACAGTAGGGATTCAAGGAAACGCATATACATGGATTAGGGAGTGGTTAACATGTAGAAAACAGAAAGTACTGATTAGAGGAGAAACCTCAGAAAGGAGTGTGGTAACCAGTGGAGTACCACATGGATCAGTATTAGGTCCTCTGCTATTCCTAATCTACTTTAATGATTTAGTAAGCAAACTTGTTAAATTTGCAGACAACACAAAAATAGAAGGAGTGGCAAACACTGTTGCAGCAGCAAAGGCCATTCAAAATGATCTAGACAAGATTCAGAACTGGGCAGACACATGACAAATGACATTTAATAGAGTAAAGTGTAAGGTACTGCACACTGGAAATAAAAATGTGCATTATAAATATCATATGGGAGATACTGAAATTGGAGAAGTAATCTATGAAAAAGTCCTATGAGTTTTTATTGACTCAAAAATGTCTTCATCTAGACAATGTGGGGAAGCTATAAAAAAGGCCAACAAGGTGCTCGGATACATTGTGAAAAGTGTTGAATTTAAATCAAGGGAAGTAATGTTAAAATTGTACAATGCATTAGTAAGACCTCATCTTGAATACAGTGTTCAGTTCTGGTCACCTCACTATAAAAAAAATATTGCTGCTCTAGAAAGAGTGCAAAGAAGAGCGACCAGAATTATTCCAGGTTTAAAAGGCATGTCATTTGCAGACAGGCTAAAAGAATTGAATCTGTTCAGTCTTGAACAAAAAAGACTATGCGGCGACTTAATTCAAGCATTCAAAATTCTAAAAGGTATTGACAATATCGACTCAAGGGACTTTTTTCGACCTGAAAAAAGAAACAAGGACCAGGGGTCACAAATGGAGATTAGACAAAGGGGCATTCAGAACAGATAATAGGAGGCACTTTTTTACACAGAGAATCGTGAGGGTCTGGAATCAACTCCCCAGTAATGTTGTTGAAGCTGACACCCTGGGATCCTTCAAGAAGCTGCTTGATGAGATTCTGGGATCAATAAGCTACTAACAACCAAATGCGCAAGATGGGCCGAATGGCCTCCTCTCGTTTGTAAACTTTCTTATGTTCTTATGACATCAAGAACAAAATGTATGTAACATTCATATGCACTTGTAAGACAGATGCAGTGTCACGTGTGCATATGTAAAAGCAAGTCCACGTAAGTAAGCAGCTGACTGCAGTAAAGCAAATGATGCCGTTCCTAAAAGTAGATTGCATGTTGCACAACCACAGGACTCAAACATCACACAGGTATGATCCGGTGACACGTGGGTGACAAAATGATCAAACATTGAAATTTTAAAATATTTGGTGTGAAGGATTGATTAAGTTACAGAGCAAAATGTGAAAGAAGAACATAAACTAACTGGAGGGTAAATAAAGAAATAAGATAATATAATGTGCTTGAGGTTAAAAATAAAGATGGGATAATTGATTAATTACTAAATGATAATGGTGTGATAAATAAATAAGAGTTAAAATAATTAAATCAGGTTTAAAGTAAATAGGTCTTATTTAGTAGAGCCCATTTAGGGGGGCGTTAGGACCCAGTAGAGATTATTGGAGTCAGGAACCAATGCCAGGTTTAGTCAATGGAGTAATTACTGGATTAATCAGTTAGGTTTAAAAGGATGTGTGTGTGTGTGTGTGTGCGTGCGTGTGTATATGTATATGTATATGTATATGTGTGTGTGTGTGTGTGTGTGTATGTATGTATGTATGTATGTATGTATGTATGTATGTATGTATATATATGTACGTATATGTATATGTATATGTTTCAGTGTGGGTGATGGTAGGAGTTTGATTGGGAGAGTTGGAGAGCAAGCTGGTTATTGTGAAACTGGAAAGTAAACTATTGGAAAAGGTATTTGGATTACGATTTGGATTCTGATTTGGCTTTGGTGACGAGGTAACAGGCGTAGCCTGCATTGTTATTAGTTAGGGAAACAATTGTGTAGATAGGGCCCGAGATCGGGCTAGGTTTTGTTTTGTTTATTTTGTTTTTATTGTAAATAATAAACATATGATACGGCATTTCCTGGTATCCTGTGTCTAAGTGTTTATTTGAAGAAGGAAAATGTGTGACCAGAGGGCAATCCGTCACATTGGTTATATGAAGGATACCTGTAGAGAATTTTTGGCTTTCTTTGCGCACTTCGTTGATTGTATTGCATTTCTCTTACGTGGCATCTATAAATGATAAAATAAGAGCATGTATGAGTAATAAGTTTGCAAGAAGACAGAACGCTTCAATATATTTAAGATCTAGAATTAGTGAGAAGAAACCACTGGACCCATCCAGAGGTTTAGAGATATTGTCTGCCAAATTCACATTTTAAGACCCTATGTGGTTGTCACAAAGACGGCTATAGTGGGTGATGTCAGACCAGAAACAGGAACCAACACAGAACAGACAGAGACGTGCAGTTTGGTGAAGCTGAGCATTGCGCTCAGCATTTAATAATTAAACAAACAGAAAATAAAAGGTTGAAAGACAAACAAAACACAGGACACTGCACTCGTAAACAAAACAAAGAGACAAACAAAAACGGACTACCCAGACAAACACGGTGAGCTGTTCTTACTTTAACTATTATTATTATTACCTCTGTCTCCAATCCCATTCTCCACTCACCAAACACACAACCCATATTGAGAGAAGACATGTTGCTTTTATGCATGCTAAATACAAATATACATTTTAAACACTTGTGTACATAACCCCTATTACATCCCGTGTACCAATGACTATCCACCAACATTAACATGCAACATACAACTCCAAAATACACACAGGGGCAGGGCAACATTGCCACATATTCCCCCCCCCCCATAAGGGGGGGGGGGGTGAACACCTTGTGCATAGCACACGAGCCTCCCTCCCCCCCCCCCCACCCCCCCACCACCCCAAATCACCAAAGTCTCGCTCAAAGTTCCGGGCCAAGAACAGGGACTTTAACGGGTGCATGAGCAGCAATGTTGCCAGTCGCCAGGCTGCTACTAGCAATGCTGTCAGCAGACGTGCTGACAGCAGGGCGAGTCTCTCCTCCCGCTGTAACACTGGCAGCGGAAATGCTACCAATGGTGAGCCTGTCAGCAAAGGTGCTGACAGCTCCCGGACTGACTCCTTCAGCCGGGGCAATTCCAGCAGCGGAAATGCTAATGGGGTTGGTGGTCTCCAGACCTCCCCCAAGATCTCCGGCAGCAAAACTGCTGCAGGAGGAGGTGGTCTCCTGACCTCTCCCCCCCTTCTTCATAGCTGGCAGCTCCCTCCTTTAGGACTCCAGCCACAAAAACTCCTGCAGCGAAATTGCTGTGGGGGGAGATGTTCTCTTGACCTCTACCCTTTTCTTCATAGTTGGCAGCTCCCTCTGGTGGAGCTCCGGCCACACTGACCCCTGTGGCTAATCAGAGATGATGGCGGCCCCTGGAGAAGCAGTTCTGGTGACCCCAGACGAAGGCAGCAGCGGACCCTCGGGAGGCGAACTCGGGAGAGGAGCCCCGGGCCATAGATGCTACAGTGGGAGTTCGCATTGCAACTGATGGCTCCACAGGCAATGCGGAGACACAGGCAGCCCCAGGTGACGCGGAGCAGCAGGCAACCCCAGGTGATGCGAAGCAGCAGGCAACCCCAGGTGATGCCAAGCAGGCATCCTTGGGCGAAGAGAGGCAGGCATCCTTGGGCGAAGCAAAGCAGGCATCCTTGGACGAAGCGAGAAAGGCATCCCCAACCGATGATGTGCGGGGAGTCAGGACAAGCTGGGGTGTGGGTTTTGGCCCTCTTCTCGGCCACTGCATCTGGGTGGTTCTTCCCCTTGCTTCCCTCAGCAGCCTATGCAAGGGCTGCTGAGGGTCGCCAGCATCCAGTCCTGGTCCTTCTGGCGAAGAGAGGCAGCTCCTGCTCCCCTCCTCCCTGATGGTGATGGAGGCAGAGGCAGCTGCAGCTCCTCTCCTTGTGATAGTGGGGGAAGTGATACCTGCAGGCATTCAGACTCTGCTGGTGGATGGAGACCCACCAGGCAGTCACCCTCTGCTGGTGAAGGTGGCAGAGGCAGAGACAGCTCCTGCTGCTCTGCTCCTTGCGGTGGAGGCAGAGGCAGCTCCTGGTGCTCTGCTTCTGGCGGTGGAGGTGGTGGAGGCGTGCAGCCTTCTGGTGATGGAGGTGGGAGAGGCGTTTAGTCTCCTTCCAACGGAGCTCGGAGCAGCATGCAGTCTCCCTCACTTGCAGGGGGCAAAACCAGCAGGCATTCTTCCTCTGCTGGTGGACGTGGAAACAGCAGGCATTCTTCCTCTGCTGGTGGAGGTGGAAACAGCAGGCATTCTCTCTCTGGGTGGCTTGGGACCTAGGGCCATAGGATTCCCTTTCTCAGGCTGTGGACACAACGACACCCCCCTTTTGGGCTTAGGACATTCGGACTCCTCCTACTCAAGCATAGGACGAACGGGATCCTCTTTCTCTTCCTCATAACTGTGGAAGGGACAGGAGGCAAAGTAATGCTTACCCTCATAGAGGGGGCACAGCATGGTGGCAGCCAATTGGATCCTGGCTTCCTAGCCCTCCAAGCGGAACCACTCCTCCATGTCTTCCCCCATCCCATCTTTTGGGACAATGCCAGCAGATCTACATGGACAGAGCAGTGCCTTGTGGTGTGATAGGTTTTGCCACAGGCGAAACACCACAGCTCTGTTTAGCTCTGCCTAAATACAAATATACATTTTAAACACTTGTGCGCATAACCCATATTACATCCTGTGTACCAATGACTATACACCAACATTAACACACAACACGCAAAATACAACACAGAAATACACACAGGGGCAGGGCAACATTGCTACGGTGGTGTACGGTGATCCTCACACATCCTTAGAGCTTTCCTAATATACTCCCATTAAAGATATGTGCTGCCAAGGAGGTAGTGCATAACACACTGTCAGTGCTGCCCTGGAGGGAGCACAAGCCCAACAACAACATATGCTGCCCTGCTGGAGGTAGTATAGACTACTGCTATTTTGTTTATTTGTTTACATTGCCATAATATACCTTTTAAGACTGTGCAAAATGTGGGCAGGAGAATTAGGGACCAATTGGGTGTCAGCCTTAAGGGCCATTTGTCATTCAGTATTAAGAGCTAGGAGGCGGGTCCAGAAGGCTGCCTCAGGGGCAGCACTGCCCCGAGGGTGAAGTTCAGGGCAAAAACTATAGACGGGCCAGAAAACCGTCTGCTGTCATGTGTGTCACAGATCTATACCATTACTGTAAAGGGTGACCAAGAGAGGCTGGACAGACAAAACACGCCCAGAGGGTGCGGTGCGTCGATGAGATTCAGCCAATCAGGAGTTAATGTAGGTTGGGTCTGTTTGGTTGTGAATTGTTTAGTCTCTACTGCACGAGTGCATGTTTTCTGTATTTTCAGCTGTACCTCGCTATGCGGTTTGGAGAAGCCACTCATGGTATCACAAAAGAGTTCCATTGCTGTGGGGTGGTTGAAGTGTTATGGGCTCTGTATTGCCCACAATAACACTTCAAATCCACCTGTTAGACCTGTTGGCATACACTTCCATTACATAGCACTGAGCATTAACAAAATACAACAGCTCGTATTGCTGTTTAATATACCATTATCCCCAGTATACAAACACAGCTAGGAGGGCTATGCCAACCAGAACAGGGAGCACAGAGGAGGCAGGTACATGACATGATATAGAGTAATGTTAGGTTACTTCCTTAACCCTGGTTACCTGAAAGAGAAGATGGCCACCAAAACATGGTTTACGGTATATACGCCTGCCTATTGGTAAGTGTCACTGAGCTCTTACTATCAAAGTCCTCAGTCCCACCTACCGAGGGGATAAAACTGTCATGCAAGGAAGGATCGACCTCTTTTTGGGTCGAAACCTTGATGACGACCGACGCGACCCTGTGGTTGGTGGCCATCTTCTCTTTCAGGGAACCAGGGTTACGGTAAGTAACCTAACTTTCCGTTTCAATTTGAAGATGGCCACCAACACATTGTTAATGGGGGAAAAAAATGAATACCAAAGCCGTCTTGAGGGAGGGAAGAACGGCAGCACATGAGGGACGCCTCAGCCCTACCTGACTAAAGGTCAGAGGTGCGAGCGTGCAACCTCAAGGACCCTTGTTCTCACTGAAAGCAATGATGGATCTATCACATTAAGGCGATAGAACCTGGAAAAAGTATGCGGTGTAGCCCAGCTAGCTGCATTACAAATCTCGCCATAGAGGCACCTCAAAGAGGGCCCATGATGTAGCCACACCTCTAGTGGAATGTGTGGCTATCCACCCAAGTGGGGGTAAGCCAGCACCATCATACGCAGTTGAGGCTTTGTCCGCAACCCAATGCAACAGTCACTGCTTCGAGAAGGGCTGTCCCAGGGTATGTGTCCCATGGCAGACAAAGAGCTGGTCAGAATGACGCAATGCTCTTGTCCTATCCACATAGCATCTCAATGCCTGGACCGGGCAGAGGAAATTCAACTTCCTACTCTCCTCTGAAGTACAGGTGGATGAAAGAACTCCAGTTCCACAGACTGATTAATGTGGAAGGCTGTGACCACCTTGGGGAGGAAAGCAAGGTTTGCACGCAATGACACTAATACCATCATCCCAAATGCGCATGCAGGAGCTATGCACAGATAGCGCCTGCAGCTCTCTAACCCACTTTGCAGAGGTGATAGCCAAGAGGAAGGCTGTCTTCATAGACAGATACTTCAACTCAATAGAGTATACAGGCTCAAGGCTCCATTTGGGAAGAGTAGCCCGCCTAGCAGGGTACAATGGCCGAGCGCCTCGGAGAAACCGAGTAGCCAGAAAATGCATGCCCGGAGACACTGAGTCAATGGAGGTATGGCAAGCAGAAATAGCCACTAGGTATACATTCAGTGTGGAAGGTGATCTACCAGCCTCAAGCAGATCCTGCAGAAACTGCAAGATGACAGACATGGGGCAAGAGATTAGGTCATTACCGTTAGTACGGCACAAATCCTAGAAATATTTCCACCTAGGGTGTCGACGCCGAGTGGATCGCCTAAGCAATGGAGGGTGTACCACATGGGGCAATGTGTCGTCTCCGCCGTGGTGAAGAGATCGACCTGCGCCTTCCCGAACCATTCCCAAATGAGCTCCACCACCTGAGGGTGGAGCCGCCACTCCTACGGGTGAGGACCCTCCCTCATGAGGAAGTCCGCCGCCCGATTGTCCATGCCCGGGACATGCATGTTCCTTTGGGCCCAAGTCAAAAGCCTGAAGACAAGGTGATCCAGCCCTGGGGACCAAAGGCGACCCTGGTGGTTTACATACGCCACCACTGATGTGTTGTCGGTGCGGATCAACACATGCTCGTTGTGCACCACAGGTAGGAAGCGCTGGAGATCACTGCCTGAAGCTCCAGCATATTGATATTCAGGGGCGTCCAATGGCTCGACCAGAACCCACTGACTCCTCTGCCTTTGCAGACTGCACCCCAACACAAGTTGGATACATCCGTCGTCATTACCCAGCAGTTTGGAAACCACTCCCATTCGGACCCCCTGGCGCAGGTGAGAGGTTGTCCTCCATCAGTGCAGGGCTGCTGAGCAGGCAAGACACACTGTCAGCCGACAGTGTCTATTGCACTTGAGATGCAGGTGAAAAGCACTGAGCCACGCTTGCAGAGGGCGCATGAGCAGTAAACACAGCTCAATGGCTGATATTGCTGCGGCCATCAGATCCAGTAGTTTCTGGGACAAGACAAGGGGCACCCTCGATCCATGTCGAAACAGGGAGAGTTGGTGCTGGAGAACTGCTACTCTGTCGTCTGACAGGTATGCGTGCATCATAGCGGAGTCCAGCTGGAGCCCCACATATGTTGTGCACTGCACAGGCGTCACTCTTGGCATCGTTGATGGTGAGGCCCAGTCTCACCAGATGCTTCGTCACAAGCGTCGTATGGGCCAACATTCCCTCTTGCGACTGGGAACAGATCAACCAGTCGTTGAGGTAGCTCATCACTCTGATCCCTTGCAGCCGCAAGGGGGCCAGGATAGCGTCTACGCATTTTGAGAACATACAGGGAGTCATGGAGAGGCCAAATGGCAGCACGGAAAACTCGTAAACGCTGCCCTAAAGGGCTAAGCAGAGGTATTTCCTGTACTCTTGATGAATGGAGACATGAAACATGAGACATGCCCGGCCGGACAGGCAGGAGTATGTGACGATGAGTCAGCATTTGGAACCTCCTCTGTTTCAAAAACTGGTTGAGGAACCACAGGTCCAGGATGGGGCAAAAGCCGCCATCCTTCTTTGGTACCAGAAAGTACTGTATGAACCCCTCCCCGTGAGAGGTGGGGTCTACGAGACGAATGGTGCGCTTGCTCAGCAAGGCTGCCACTTCGGTCTGGAGCACCGAGGTCAGGAGCGGGTCCGTCATGAATGTACTTGTGACACTGCGAAAAAGGAGGAACCAAGTGAAACTGAAGTGTGTAACTGTCCTGTACGGTCATGAGCTCCCAAGTGTCTGAGGTGCAAGCGTGGCAGTAGTCCAGCTGTTGTGCCGTGAACAAGGTCTGAGGCCGCAGGCCTTCAGGGGCTCTGCTGGGGCTGCTGAGCCTGAGGCAGGGCTGACTGAGGCGGCTGCCTAAGATGATTGCCCTAGAACTGCCTTCTAGGGTGCTGCTGCGTGGACTGACCACAGCCTGCGTACCCTCCGCATTGCAGGAGAGCCCTGTCTCTCGCTTGTGAGGCTTGCTAAGGTCACCCAGTGGGGCTTGAGGTGCATGCCAGCAGCTCAACCTACCCCGCACCGGAGCGGAGGAAGGGAGCAACGCGGCCACTTGCCGAGATACTTCTCTTTCGCGGTGAGACCCCAGAAGGATCTCCTCTGCTGCTGGACCAAAGGTGTGGCCCGGCAATATAGATGCATCCAAAAGTGCATCCTTATCAGCATCAGGCACCCGCGCCTGCGACAATCACAGCTGTCTGCACGCAACCACCAGACTAGCCAGGTTCCAGGCTAGACAGCAGGTGCAACTCAGTAGCCACTGGCTCTGGGAGCGGGGTATCACGTAGAACGCCATCCATGTATGCCAACAGCATACTCAACATGTTTATAAGGCAGATACATGTGTCTCCGTTATCCTGCATTGTGATTCGGGCACATAGGGTCTCCCACCGGTGGAGCCTGCACCAAGGCTGCAGTGGTCTAGTCTACAGGGGGAAACCCCACCAGGCCCAGCTTCTCCGCACTTCCCAGCAAGGCCAGTTGAGGACCGTGCCTCAACTGACTAGGCGTTGTGGATGGGTGATCCCAAGGGGAGTGCACCTCCTTCATAAAGTCAGGGAAGGCTGAAAAACGGAGTGACGTAGCTCTGCCGCTGTTGTCCAGGGGACCTGCAGGTATGTTGTCGCGCGCCCCATTAGTTGGAGCACTAGTGACCAAGGAAACCTCGGAACTAGGGGCCGCTTCGGTCAGGAACTCTGGCTCTGCCTTTACATCCATTTCCACTTGGATGGTGGACTGCCCCCATGAGGCTGTGATGGAAAGTGCGTCCTCGTCATAACACAGCGCCTGTTCTTCCTGCTCGCTCTGTTCTACCACAGGGAAGCCAGGGGCAGTACAACGACCCTTAGAGGTACTGGGGCTGTGGGCGGAGTCTCAAGCGGGGCCGCAACCAGAGCAGCTGGGGTCTGCTGCCTCTCCAGAACCTCCATAATGCGAGCAATCTGGGTCTTCATGTCCATAATGTCCCGCACCTGCTGAGACTTCTTCATACGTTTCACCTTAGGCGAGGAGGAGCGGCTGCGGGTGTCACGGATGCCTTCGCACAAGGAACCCACCCCCAGAGGAGTCTTTTGACAGCGTCAAGGGGTGTGGATGGGAATGACCTGTTACGGGGGATGCAGAACGCCCCCGTGCAACTCTCTCCAGGTGACTGGAGAGCACCCGGGGCTGAAAAGCCACGCAGATGCTGCAGGAGGCCCCTCCTTGTAGGGCTGAAGTGGTGTGTTCAGTGCCTAAGCACCGAACACACAGAGTATGCTTGTCCTCCTGTGGAATGTTAGTCCCACTGTCCTCACAGGCATGAAACCCAGCCCTGCCCACCATCGCTGGGTCATAGAGTGTGGAACACGTAGTACTCACAGAAGGAGTGCGGCCTAGCGCCGTGCGCACAAGTGTAAAACACAGCAAGTACAATGTATTGGCTACCCCACGTAGTGACAAGTACTGTGTGCACAAGGTGCACCGAGTAACATGCGTACCATGAGCACCAAGTGCCGTGCAGAGCTGGGTACAGTGCACACCACGTGCAGTGAGTACCATGCGTACCAGGTGCACTAAGCACAGAGAAACGGGTACCATGAGCACCACATGCACAAGGCAACGCGTACACACATGCACTGAGTACCGTGCAGCTTCAGGTACAGTGTGCACCATGTGCACTGAGTACTGCGTGCACTACATGCACCGAGTGCCTTGCAACGTTGGCACACTACCTGTACCGGGTACCATGTGTCAATGAGCACCATGTGCACTGTGGTGCCAAAATAGCACGGGCCTCGCATGCGCCGCAGTATTTACAAAACACCGGGGCACCTATGCAACAGTGCCTACCCTAACCGCATGGTCACACACCTGAGCAGCGCATAGCATATGGCAGGCGATTGACAGCAATACAGTTATAATACAGTACAATACAGTACAGATGGGGGAGGGCACACTGTCTGTTTGATTGTAGGGACCGACACACGTGGTGGTGGTGCAACACAGCCGGCAAAATGTGTTTTGTTTTTTTTTCAACTCAGCAATGGGGCTGGCCCCGGTGAGGAAATACATGGCTGGTTTAGGCTGTAAGCAGCCCTGCTGCAGTTAATCCTCACAACCAGAGTGAGGACGTGCAGCAACAATCAAAACAACGAGGCCCCGACTGGTGGCACAGACAGAGGCTGGTGGACTTACTCAACAACAGGGACAAGGCAAGCCTAGCCCCGGTGGAGTAACAGCACTCTCCCAAATAAAAAGGGTGAAAAAACACACACTCACTCCTTTAAAATCAATTTGGCAGTTGACTCCCAGACGATAGACAAGAAAAGCAAAGCAGCCTGCAATGCAAGCGACCAGGCTGCTTAAAGGACAGTTTAATAGAAAAAGAAAAAAGGCTATGACTTAGGAGCTACTGATTCCATGAAAGTGGCAAGCCAGCTTTCAGCACGAAGTGCTAGGGAACTACCAGCAAACTCAATGCCATCTGCCCCACGCAATATACAAAGGCAGAAGTAATGCCTGTGTGGGAGAAGCCTGTGCGTCCAGCGCCGAGATGGGGGGACTGCGGGAAATCAAAGCCCGAGGGACTGCTGTTGCCTTCTCTGCCAACAGAGGAAAAATGCCTGCTGACCCCATCTCCACCAGTAGAGGAAGAATGCCTGCTGTTCCCATCTCCACCAGCAAAGGGTGAGTGCCTGCTGGTATCACTTCCCCTGTCGTCCTCACCTGGAGGTGAGGAGCAGGTGCTTCCTCTGCGAGGAGTGCAGGTGACTCCGCCTCATCACTCCCTCTCAGCGTGGTCCCCACCTCGCCCCCTCACCCTCCCCTGCAAGTTCTCGAGCGTGTTCAGGGGAAGTCACTCCTTCTTCCCTCACGTGGCCCTCGGCAAGTTCACAACACTCCCCTCTCAACAGGGGACCCTATTCCATTCTAAGGGTAGAGGGTGGCAGGCGACGGTCCCACCCGCTGCCAGGGAGGACTACATGGTGGCTACCACCTCTGTTGAGGGAGGAGACACGTCACTCCCAACTCTGTCGATAGGAGGTGCGAGACAGGCTCCTTCCGACCTCCACGACGAAGTGGAGGTGGAGGTGGCGAAGGTGGCCTCCGCTCTGTCGTCTCCAACGGAGACGGAGACGGTGCGGGGCTGTCTCCCACTTAGGACGACCAGGGGTAGGTGGTAGTCTCCACCTTACGGACGACCACAGGGACAGGTGGTATCTTCCCACTTATGGACGACATATGAAAGAGGGCTGGAAGTGCTTCCCTAGAGAGGGAAGTGGTCGGAGAGAGAGGGTGAGCACCTGCACGAGGAGAGGAGCTGGAGCTGCCTCTCCCTTCACCAGAAGGACCAGGACTAGATGCTGGCGGTCCTCAGCAGCCTGTGCATAGGGAAGCTGCTGCCGAGGGAAGCACAGGGAAGATCTGCCCGGCCGCAGTGGCCGAGAAGAGGGCCAACACCAACACCCAAGCTTGTCCTGACTCCCTGCCTCGCTTCGCCCAAGGATGCCTGCCTCGTTTCACCCAAGGATGCCTGCCTCTCTTCGCCCAAGGATGCCTGCCTCTCTTTGCCCAAGCATGCCTGTCTGGCATCGCCAGGGGTTGCCTGCCGCTTTGCATCGCCCGGGGTTGCCTGTCGCTCCGCATCGCCTGGAGTTTTCTGTCGCTCTGCATCGCCCAGAGTTTCCTGTCGCTCCGCATCACCTGGGGTTGCCTGTTGCTCCACATCGCCCGGGATTGCCTGCCGCTTCGCATCTGGGGTTGCCTGCCTGTTCCACATTGCCTCGCTCCGCATGGCCTGTGGTGCCAGTCGCATCCGCATTGCCTGGGGCTGTCTGCCGCTTCGCATCGCCTGGGGTTGCCTGTTGCTCTGCATCGCCTGGGGCTGCAGCGCCTTGCTCCGCATCGCCTGGGGTCACTGGAACTTCTTCGTTCTGCATCGCCTGCGGTTGCCAGCCGCCCTGCATCGCCTGGGGTCACTGGAACTTCTTCGCCAGGGGTCGCAGTCAACTCTGCTTGGCTGCAGGGGTCAGTGTGGCCAGAGACCCACAGGAGGCAGCTGCTGGCTATGAAAGAGGGGTGAGAGGTCAGGAGACCACCTTTCCCCGCAGCAATTTTGCTGCAGGAGTTCTGGGGTCTAGAGTCCCCCCAGAGGGAGCTGCAGGCCCCAAAGGGGGGAGAGGTCAGGAGACCACTTTCCCCCGCATCAGTTTTGCTGCCGGAGATCTTGGGGGAGGTCTGGAGACCACCAACCCCAGTAGCTTTTCCGCTGCTGTACTTACCCTGCGTGAAGGATTCAGTCTGGGAGCTGTCAGCATGTCGGCTGACAGCCGCACCATTGGCAGCATTGCCAGTGGTACAGCGGGAGAAGAGATTCACCCCACTGTCAGCACATCTGCTGACAGCATGGCCAGTAGCAGCCTGTCTACTGGCAACATTGCCGCTCATCAACCCCTTAAAGTCCCTGTTCTTGGCCCAGGACTTTGAGCGAGACTTTTGGGATTTTAAGGGGGGAGGTGGCCATTGAGGCCATGTGTACTTTGCATGGGGGGGGGGGGGGGGGGGGGGGGGGGGGGATTCCGTGGGGCGTAGTTAATGCAGTTGTACCGAGACTCCAATTGAATGATTGATTGGCAATCGAGTCTCGGTACAGCTGCATGAAATTTTCACTCACTCAGGGTTGTGTGTTCGGTGAGTGGAGAACGGGATTGGAGATGGAGGTAATAATAATAAGAGTAATAATAATAGTAGTTTAAAATATCTGCTCACCGTGTTTTGTTTAGTGTTAGTCCGTTTTTGTTTGATCTCTTTGTTTTGGCAAAAGTGCTGTGTCCTGTGTTTTGTTTGTCTTACAACTTTTTATTTTCAGTCTGTCTGTGCACTATTAAATGCTGAGCGAGACCATTCACTCAGCTCTACCAAACTCCATCCCTCTGTTGTTTATTTCCTGGTTCCTGTTTCTGGTCTGACAAACCCCACTCCGGCTGTCTTTGTGACAGATACCACAACAAGTGTTGTCGGGAGGGAGACACAGTGCTGAAGTATGGCGCAAGCGAGGCGTATCCGCGTCCCGCAGCAGGCGCAGGGAGCCAGAGGTCCCTGTCGTACTTGGCCAGAGCCGATATGAAGCGGGTCTAGGGTTGTCGACCAGATCAGTATCAACGGGTCATGGTACTAGTGCCAGTCCCATGATCCACGTTACCAGAGGAAATGGTTTTCGGGTTCACGTTCAGGTCTGTCGAGGCACAGGTCCTAGATCATGTGACAAAGTTAAGGATCTCCATACATCAACAGAAGAGCAACTTCTTACTGTCTCAGTCCACAGTGTTCCTGGGGATCAAACTGAACTCTGAGCATGCTTGCGTCACTGTCGAAAGACAGGATTCGGTCATTGGAAGTCACATTCTCCCAGTTCAGAGAGGATGCTCTTCTACAGGTCAGAATATTTCAAAGGTTGTTGGGGCTGATGGCAGCTGCCTTGGGAATCATTCCCCTAGGGCTGTTGAGAATGTGCCAACCCGGTCCGCGATCGATACCGACTGGTGCAAGTGTCAAGACAATGCCGGAAAACATTGGAGTGGTGGCTCCATCCCAGAAATCTACGCCTCGGATCTCCCCTGGGCTCCCCTCACAGATGGGAAGTTGTCAGGATGGACCCCTCCAACCTGGGCTGGTTAGCGTTCTTGAATGGGAGCGGAATAAGATGTCAGGGGAAGGGACATTGGCAGCAAGTGCATATAAATGCCCAAGAACTGCAAGCAGTGGCCCTGGTGCTATCTCATTTTCATCAGCAGTTAGCGCACAAACATTTGCTGGCCTGGACAGACAACACGACAGTGGTAGCCGACATAAACCACCAGTGGCCTGCGCTCACCGGGCCTTCACAATGCAGCGCACAGACTCCTCTCCTGGACGCACAGAAACTTGCGTTCCATCAGGGC
This sequence comes from Polyodon spathula, assembly GCF_017654505.1. NCBI lineage: Eukaryota > Metazoa > Chordata > Actinopteri > Acipenseriformes > Polyodontidae > Polyodon > Polyodon spathula. The sequence continues at coordinate 1,929,191 of NC_054557.1, read as the reverse complement.
ATTTCACCTCCACGACGTAGACAACAGAGCAGCAGACCTCCTGTCCAGAGGAGCTCCAGACAGCTCTGATTGGAGACTGCACCCTCTGGTTGTGAAACAGATTTGGAAGAGGTTTCGTACAGCACAAGTCGACCTCTTCGCCACAGCAGAGTCCACTCATTGTCCCCTATGGTTCTCTATGGAGAGAGATGGGGGCCCCCTGGGAGTAGACACACTAGCTCACCCCTGGCCACTGGGGCTCTTGTATGCATTCCCTCAGCTACCGCTATTACCCCTGACACTAGAGAGGATCAGGGTGGAGATAGCACAGGTTTTGCTGGTTGCATCCAGATGGCAGAGGAGCTCCTGTTGCTTGATTTCCTCTCCAACATGTTGTTGGGCCAAACGTGGCAGCTCCTGCTCCACAAGGACCTCCTCAGCCAAGCAGAGGGGTTATTATGGCACATGAACCCAGCCCAGCTACAACTCTGGGTCTGTCCATTGGATGAAGCCGTCTAAACAGACGAGGTTTACCAGATGCAGTGGTAGACATTGCAGTCTGCTAGGGCGCCTAGCACTAGAGCCCAGTATTCATATAAATGGAAGGTTTTCCAAGACTGCTGCATTGCTGAGGGTCACAATCCTTTGACCTACCCTACTGAGACAATCTCAACCTTTTTGTAACACCTGTTTGATGCGGGAAAATCGGCATCCACTCTGAATGTCTACCTGGCAGCAATATCGGTGTGCCACGATAAAATTGACTCAGTGTCCCCTGGGGCACAATTCCTGGCAGTGCAATTTCTTAAAGGGGCTCGGAGGCTCCAACCTCCAATGAAAAGCATTGTCCCTAAGTGGGATCTGGAACTCGTGCTGGGGGTCCTTAAGGGTCCCCCATTTGAGCCCATGGCCTCAGCAAAACTGTGCCTTGTTTCCATCAAAGTGGCATTTTTCTTAGCCATTATGTCGGCCAGAAGGGTAAGTGAGCTTCATGCACTGTCCACTGATGACACATGTATGGCTTTCACTGGAAATGACTCGTGGTTAACATTAAGAACAAACCCAGCCTTTTTGCCAAAGGTGGTCTCATCATTCCATATTAACCAACCAGTGGTTTTGGAAACTTTCAGACCTCCCCTGCACGAGTCAGAGGAGGACTGTAGACAGCACACACTTTGCTCAGTCCGGGCTCTGTGCTGTTACCCGGATAGGATGGCATCCTGGAGACCAGCTGTTTGTCTGCTATGGGTCCCGGTCTAGAGGTCAGGCCCTATCGAAGCAAAGTCTAGCACACTGGGTGGCAGATGCCATACGCTTTGCATATGAACAGACGGCCCATTCTACCAGGGGCCAAGCGACTTTGTGGGCTCTTTTCATGGCACCTCCTTGAATGAGCTCTGCAATGCTGCTACATGGACAGGTAGTCAGACATTTGTGTGTTTTTACCGCCTTGATGTTGCAAACCGAGCAAGGCCCTCTCTGGGCTCTAGGGTGTTGCAGGCGACATGCCCTTAGGCGTCATGAGGGCTCTGAGGCTATCGCCGTGGAGCTCTACTGTCGGTAATCTGGAGCCATGACAGCTTTGGTACAGCTTCCCATTCGGTAATGGTTGTCATTCCACTTGAAAGGGAACGTTAGGTTATTACCATAACCTTGGTTCTCTGAAAAGAATGACAACCATTACTCTTCGAGGTCATATCCCCAGCTGACCGTTCGATTTCGAAAGAAATGGTGATATGCTATGGTGATATGACGTCCCTCTTCAGCAGGAGGTGGGAGGGACTTCCTCCTTACAACAGGACCCTGATAGGACAGCTTTTTTTATATATTCTCAGTGATTGACGGGTCAGATAGGCTCTTCCCATTCGGTAATGGTTGTCATACTTTTCGGGGAACCAGGGTTATGGTAATAACCTAACGTTTCCTGTTCAATGTAACTTATGTTGAAATGTAAACATTTTTAGGAAGAGTACATGTCTAAGGTCTTTGAGCTCAATTAAGTTATATTACCTCAAATTGGCTACACTAAGTTACAATGTGTCCACCACATGGAATTCTGATTACAAACAATGTAAAAAGTTGTAAACAATTAACTATTCTACTCGTCACAGGTTAATAACTTATCCTTTCCACTTAGCCCCTTATCAGAGGTTAATAGCCTATCGTTTCCACTGTAGTCCCTTATCAATGGCTAATAACCTATCCGTTCCACTATAGCCCCTTATCAGTGGTTTGCTTACAGAAGAAGTTTGAAATTTCTTTTTTTCACTGCCCCTTAATGATGCTTACTAGGATTCTTACTGCAATTTCCAAAATATTGTATTTTTTTTAATGTGTGGTAAGTCTGTGTTAAGATGATTTGATTTAATTACTTTATCAGGCCTGTCAACTCTCCCGTATTTATCGGGAGTATCCTGCATTTTGGACCCTTCTCTCTGACATCTCTTCTGTTAAAACCCCTGTATGTCAACAAACCTTTAATGTCGGCAAAAGTCATGGCCGGTGTGTGGTTACAGCAACCCCCGCGGTACCCAGCAGGGTTTAGGACCCAGGGGAGCCCTGTGGCAGACATGAATTGAGTGCGCGAGGTTAGTTCACATATTTAGGCACGCATCTGCAACCCCCTGTGGTTTGAGTTGCCCTTCAGTTCTAGTAGTTTACGACATGTGTAACACAGGCAAGATCAGCCAAGAAGTAGAAGATCACTAGACGGTCTGGTACTTCACTAAATACAGTTCAGATGATGAGTTTGTGACAGACTGCTAGCTCTGAAGAGCAGCTCCTGAACACAAGTGAAAACACCTCAACACAGACTTACCAAAAGCAGGGCATTGCAATGCGAACAACTTGTTATGATTACACTATGTAACACAATTTTTGTTCCTGGGTAGTAAGTGTTTTTTCCTAATTGCTTATGCCTCAAAAGCATAGAAAATGGCTATTATTCCCCACAAACTTTGCTTTTGTGACCAGGACAGTGATATTTTGAAATTTACCTATTTCCAATGAGAAAACTGGCAAATTTGTGTCTTTTCGTTCACATAAAGTCAGAAAAAAAACAACATATGAATCCAAATTAAAATGACTACAAAAGATTTAGAAGTGAGTAGTTTTTCGAGATTTACGATTATACTGTAAATCACTTTCAAGAATCAGCCCCCAAATGTAGTCTCCCATCATATTCTCGTTATACTGTCCTTGGTAGCGGCGTTCAAAGTCCAGTATACCCTGGTGGAAGCGCTCGCCTTGCTCCTCCGAGTACGCTCCCATGTTCTCCTTGAATTTGTCAAGATGAGCATCAAGGATATGGACTTTGAGGGACATCCTACAGCCCATTGTGCTGTAGTTCTTCACCAGTCTCAACCAGCTCCACATAGTTTTCGGCCTTGTGATTGCCCAGGAAGTCCCGAACCACTGCGACAAAGCTGTTCCAAGCCGCTTTCTCCTTACTAGTGAGCTTCTTGGGGAATTCATTGCACTCCAGGATCTTCTTTATCTGTGGTCTGACAAAGACACTGGCTTTGACCTTTGCCTCAGACAGCTTAGGGAAGAAGTCTTGAAGGTACTTGAAGGCTGCCGACTCCTTATCTAGAGCTCTGACAAATTGTTTCATAAGGCCCAATTTGATGTGCAGTGGTGGCATCAGCACCTTCCGGGGGTCCACCAGTGGCTCCCACTTGACGTTGTTCCTCCCCACAGAGAACTCGGTCCTCTGTGGCCAGTCCCGCCTGTGGTAGTGCGCCTTGGTGTCCCTGTTGTCCCAAAGGCAAAGATAGCAGGGAAACTTGGTAAAACCGCCTTGGAGACCTATCAGGAATGCCACCATTTTGAAGTTTCCTATGACCTCCCAGCCATACTCATCATACTTCAAGGCGTCCAGCAAGGTCTTGATGCTGTTGTAATCCTCTTTGAGGTGCACCGAGTGAGCCAGGGGAAGAGACGGGTACTTGTTACCATTATGGAGCAGCATGGCTTTGAGGCTCCTGGATGAGCTGTCAATGAAGAGGCGCCACTCATTCTGGTTACAGGCGATTCCGATTGCCTCGAACAGACTGGTCACATTGTGGCAGAAGCAGAGCCCATCTTGACGAGTGAAGAAGCTGGAAAAAGGTTGGTGACGCTTCCTCTGATCTGCGACTTGCGCACTTTCATCCAACAAGTTCCACTGCTTGAGCCTAGACATCAAAAGCTCGGCATTGGACTTGGTGAGACCAAGATCTCTAATCAAGTCGTTGAGGTCTTTTTGGTTGGGGTAGTATGGGTTTCTCTCCTCAGCTCCACCTCTGAAATTGTCATCTGGATCTACAACGTCTTCCTCGCTCTCTGACTTGCTGCTCTCTTCTAAAGACGGCTGCTCTCTCTCCGGAGGAGTGGGTACGGGGAGCTCATGGCAGTGTGGCACCGGGGCGATGGATGAAGGAAGGTCCGGATACGTGATAGCAGGTGCATTCTTGCCAGTCCGACGTTTGGAAGGGTCCACCATGCAGAAGTAGCAGTTGCTTGAGTGGTCAGTGGGTTCCCGCCAAATTCTTGGGATAGCGAACTTCATGGCTCTCTTTTCCCCTCTGTACCATCCTACAAAAATACATTTATTTCACCCATGACTAATGTGTAAGAGATTCTCGCAACATTTTTCATATATGATATATTTTTTCAATAACATTGAAAATTGTAAAACATTTTAAAATTAAAAACTTTTATAATTTAAAAAATTTTAACAAATTTTATAACATAAAATTCAGAGCAACAATTGTCCATCTTACCTTCCAGAGTTTTTTTGCAGTGCTCGCAGGTGAAATGAGGTGCCCAGGGTTTGTCTTGATCCCTGACAGGCATGCCGAAATATGCCTTGTAGGCCTCACACATCTTAGCAGATGCTTCCACGGAGTACTTTTTCGCTCTTGTCTTGATAAATTGGCCGCAGACATAGCAAAATGCGTCTGCTGGATAAATGCAGCATCTGCTTGATGCCATTTCAGAAAAATATAGATATGTATCCATTTAGGCAGCTGGAACTAAACTGAACTGGTGGGCTTAAGGCCCCTGTATTTATACTACTATTTATATTACTGGAAAGTTCTAGAAAGTTCTAGAAGTTACTCCAAGTTTACTCAGCACTGAATCTATCTGGAATGTTCGTGGGGAATAATAGCCATTTTCTATACTTTTGAGGCATATGCAATTAGGAAATAACACTTACTACCCAGGAACCAAATAAAATTAAAAAATTTGTTACATGGTGTTACAAACACCGTAAAATCATAGGGCAATAAAAACGGCTTTTTTGAACTCGCTGCTTACTATTAAAGGTACACTGGTACATTGTACCTTTAAAACTGCCACAACAGATGCAGCAGTTCACATTCATATATTATTCAGAGATTATTTTAATTAAAAATGACATATACTATAATTTAATACCGTGCGTGTATTCCAGAGGCTATTTTAATAAGAAAACAACAACAAAACCCTAATTAGTATATATACTATATATATACATATTTGATATACCGGTAAACAGTTACTGTATATTAATGTCATAAAACGTACATTTGCATGGAGTTTCATTTTGTTATGCAAATATATTGTAAAATTATATTTATTATATTTACAATTATATAAATGTACAATGTAATTTCTGAATGTGTTTAAGTAAGATATTTTAAAATTAAAATCAGTATGCTGAATGTAATACCCTTATATCCAATACACACTTCATAAATAAGCTAAAGGTAAGTTAAATTATATTATTCGTAAAATTGCAGTAGTGTTTTAGATTATTTCTGAATGAACATATAAAACGAATAATAAAAATACTCGTTTTGTTTTCTATGATAGTGAAATAACCCGAGTCAACCACTGGTATGTATAGAGTGATTAAATGATCTCCGTGTATAGAGCACTTTAAAAGCACAGACTGGGGGTTTGGTGGGCTGAGCTTATCTGCAGCTTGCTTCTATGGCAACTCAATGGATCAGATAGCTTCATGAATATTTCCAATACCAGAAGCTTAAACGAGGGATCAGTGATGTCAGCAGTCTTAGGATGCAGCTCCAGATTGTATTGCATTGTTTATTATTACTGAGCATCACCCAAGACTGCGAAGGGTCTACACAAACAGGCATGCGTTTATAGAGATCACCAACTTACCTATACTGTCTCACCTAAAATGCAAATGTTTTCAGTATTTCGGTTTTTACTGTTCTGCATTCCAGTGCCTTGGAAGGAGCAGAGGCTGGTGAACGCGGGACTGGGACAGTGATAGCAGTGTGAGGGTACATATTAAGCGGAGGTTAAGTTCAGTTTCTTTGTAATGCGCCAACACAACATTCAACGAAACATGTGCGTAAGTCTGAGATGAGATGAACTGAAAATAGGACGCCGCTTATTTTAACTAGGGTGCTATAAAAAGGGATTTATGTGCTAATCTCTGCCTGTTTAGTTCCTACCACAATGGACAAGTTGTCCCCTTCCATGCGCATAAGACTCTATAGCTTGCCCCAACAGATAGGACAAAAAGCCTCAATCATGGGCGAGGAGGAAGACGGCAACAAGGATACCCGGAGGAAAAGCATCAGGATGAAACCCTTGCCTTCCCAGTTCTCTGTGGGCAGTAAGGGGATGGAAGAGAGCAAAGCCGGGGAATCTGTGATCATGGAGACCGACGTCGGGAGATTTGTCAAGACAAGCTCCAACGGCGACTGTAGGCGATTCAGAGGGAGTCTTTCGTCCATCAGCAGCCGGCACCAGCACTACTCGGCGGAAGAGAAGAGGCTCATCTCGTATGGGGATGTCACTCCATGCGAGGAGACAGACCCGGCAGGTGCAATGGGCTACTCGGCGGCGAAGCAGGGCGCTCAGGGCAGCAGCGGCAGCTCCAAGAAGCAGCAGCCTGCAGCCTCGTATCAGCAAGCGGGCTCTGTAAAGTTGGATGGGATGGACCAAATAGTTCCAGACGACGAACAAAGTTTGTACCAGGAGGGTTTCATTCACAGGCAGTTGGGACCCATGCTTCAGCCCGGAGTCAATAAATTCTCTTTAAGGATGTTTGGGAGTCAGAAGGCGGTGGAAAGGGAGCAAGAGAGAGTAAAGTCCGCCGGCTTTTGGATAATTCACCCGTACAGTGACTTCAGGTAACACAGCTTTATTGTCTTGGGTCTATCATTAAAAGCGCCGTGCCTCCCACAGACAGCTATGTAGTGTATGTGTTTGGTTGTTCATGGTGGCAGATTTATTTCGATGCGTTTATTTTTGGTTGTCGGATTGTGGAGTCACTTCTAAAAATTCACTATGTGTTTACAGCCCCATACTGCACTAAGAATACAGGAGCTGTTAAAGTACTACTAGGGCATTCCAGCATCGCAATAAAATATGCATATTTTTAAATGGGGGAAAAAAAAAGTTTCTGTTACATTTAAATAGGTGTTATAATTAATTCGGCATGTGGGAATTGTTAGTAATATTACATTTCAGCATAAGAACATTAAAGCCTAAAAAACTTTAAACTGTGTATTATTAAATAAAATAAAAGGTTTTGGCTAGACTAAAAATAAAAAAAAAAAAAAAAAAAAAAAAAAAAAAAAAAAAACATATGCTTCAAATAAACATTCCTTAGCAAAATGTCTGTATTAGTAACATAATAGAAAAGTAAGTCTATTTGGCAAAGCAGTCCAACTATTGCCTGTCAATTTCATCATTCCATTCTCCTGCTGCACTGTATAGTTCAGATATGGTTCAGATCAGTGGAAGGAATTGGGTGTTCTCAACCAAGCCCAAAGCAGAGAGCAGCCAGAAAGCTGATAGTGACAGTGTCTGCTTGAGAGGTCCAGGATTGAAAATCAGGCATGGGTTTCAGGTCAGGATTAAGTCTCTCTTGCTGGCTTGCAGGGCTGTATTCCATTTTTTTTTTAAAAAAATTGGAATTGGCAGTTGTTTTTTACCCCTTTTTCTCTTCAATTTGAAATGGCCATTTTTAATCCTGGCTCACCACTACAACTGCTGCGCTGAGTCGGGAGAGACACAGACGAACAGATGCATCCTCCGAAATGTTTCTTTTCACTTTGCAGGCCCGTCATGCAGCTACTACAGAGCTACAGTGTCGGAGGACCATGTAGCTCTGGGCCGCTTGCAGGCAGGCCCACTGGCACCCAACTAGTCTACAGGGGTCGCTAGTGCACAGTGAGCCGAGGACACGCTGGCCGACCTAAGTCCTCCCCACCCCAGGCGGTGCTCCGCCAATTGTGCAACGCCCCCTGGGAACTCCTGCCCACTGTCGGCAGTGGAATAGCCTGGACCGGTACCGGCGACCTCCACCCTAACCGATGACCTCCAGAGGGCTGTATTCCTGACTGTAGCATGTGCTATTGTCCCTTACAGCCACAAGCACCAATAAATTAAATAAAAATGCAAAAATAGGCTCTCCAGTGGCTCACCTGTCAAAAGCAATGTTGTCTGCATTGAAAGGTGAGTCATACAAGTATGGTTCCAATCCTGCCTGCTGTTCAGCTAAGGTGATGTGGGTTGTGCACCCTGGGGATCTAAAGTGATGCATTTGCCTAAGTGTCACATGGGGTTAGGTTGGGAAATAAGATGGGGCTAGTCACCTCACAGCATTGCAGTGACCACTACTGACGAGGTGCCCAGCAAGTCTAGGTGGCAACTTCCAAGGATTCAAATTCAGAATCTTAGTAGTTATTTCCATTCCTTTATAAAATAAATCAATGAGGTCATAAATGAGGTCTGCACAGAAGAGGGTTTTACCATCACCCTGTATATACTGTGTGTCCACAAAGTCCTGTTACCCCCTTATGCTTGTCTTCAATGCACTGAACAATAACTGAAACATATGGAAGAATGACGATAATTGTATTTAGAAGTACTTCATTGTATTCAGTGCAAGCATTTAACCGTACTTACACGTCTAGAGGATTGGTGTGGCAGATAATGATCCGTTGGCATATTCGGTCCGACATCTTCTGTAACATGGATGGAGTGAAATGCATCTTTGACAGCTTGTTTCAGCTCCTCCATAGTCTCATATTGCTAGATGGAGTAACTAGGTGAAATGAATCTCTGACAGCTTGGTTCAGCTCCTACGTATTCTCATATCACTGTTTTATATCATGATCCTTCACAAATCCCCCGAGGCAGTTGTCACAGTTGGATAGATCTGGACTTCATGCTGGTCACTGAATAGTTGTTGGCAAATGAGCATATCCACAACCAATCCAATGGTCTCTAAAGGCATCATTGAGATATTATCGTACCACCAAAGCACAGTGGGCTGGTGTCCCATCTTGTTGGAACCAAGCCTCATATCTGCCATGAAAATGATTGCGCTCACACTGATCCTCTGGACGTGTAAGTACAGTTAAATGCTTGCACTGATTAAATTGAAGTACTTCTAAATACAATTGTCGTCATTCTTCCACATGTTTCAGTTGCTGTTCAGTGCACTGTTGACAAGCACAATGGGGTAACAGGACTTTGTGGACACCCTGTACTCTGTGAGCACAATAACTGTGTGGATTTTGCATCAATCTTTACCAAGCTTTCATCATACTCTCAAATTGGCAAATATTTCATCATTGTTTAAACTAATGGAGACACTGACAGAAATTTTGTCAAAGTGTTTGTCTACTTGACTTTTCAAAGTTGTTTGTTTTTATTCTGTGTATGTAGCACTTCCTTCCAGGCGCGGTGTGTCTGTCAGCCTCGTTCTTGCATGACCATTCTATTCACCTGTAAGCTCTCTGCTTTTTAAAGACTTCTTTCTTTCACCCTGAAATGAAGTCCCTTCAACTACTATGACCCTGAAAGCGGGTTAGCAGTAAAATTCTGTAAAATCTAAAATTTGATTTAAAAAAACAGAATCATGAGTTTACTACACCTTCCCTTTAATTCACCCTTCTTTGCACTACACAAGCCTTGTTGGGTTTCCAGTTTATTTACATTCTCTAGTACACCAAGCATTCAAGCTTCCTCCTTCTTTTAAAGTTGAACTACATTCTGCAGAAGGAGGTTATGAATTCAAGTACAGCTCTAACTGATAAAAGCAAAACAAAAGTGTATCTGATCCCAGTATATACCTTGTTGTAATCTAAAGGGGCGTCTTGACATTGATGCAGTTCTTCTTAATAAGAGATGAGAATACCACATGCTAATCAAAATGAGATGCCGTGCACTCCCCGCAATATTATAAGAGCACATCAGAGGAGATTAGCATGGTCAAAGTATTTAATGGACAGAGTGACTGAAATGCACTGTGGGGATAGGGTGAAAAAATTAAACCTGTATGCCAATGCAATAGGCCCAGGCTTTTAGCAGAAATGCGTTGTTGTAATCCATGATGGAAATCACTTTATTATAGGGGATAACAGCTGTGGTCCAGCACACACATTTTGATGTAATTATTCTCCTTTTACCAAAGGCTTATTGACTGCAGATGGCTTAGTGACCAGTAAATTGGCATACTGAAATAAAAAAACCAAAATGGGCAGGCCCTAAAATAATAATAATGTGTTCTGCAAATCCCCTATATGTATTCTGAAATAAAAGCAGCATTTTAGAGTTGTTGGATGCCGGGACTCATTTGGCAGGCTCTAATTAGATAATTATTTACCAGGTTTACTAACTATTCTAGTAAAATATTCTGAAAAGATTAGTTGGTAAGCATGGCAAGCCTGTCCAAGGCTGGACAACCCATTCTCTTAGAAGTGGAGGAGCAGCTCAGTGTGTCTCAAGCCTGCTCTGGACTGGAGGGACCACTGTTTCTCTTAGGGGGGAGGGAGGGAGCAGCTGAGACTCCATGCCTCTGCTCTAGGCTGTATCATGAACAGTGCAACAAAGCTATGAATCCATGACTGATTACTATCCATAAACATTTGTAGTTGTTTTATTTTTTTTACCCCAGTTCTAAATCCCTGAGAAGGATATAAAGCTTTTATTCACTCAGTTCCATTTACAGATTACATCACCCACTCCTGGAAGATAATGGAGGGGGGGGGGGGGTTGTGACAGAGACAGTCTGATAATGCAGGCATTAGGGCTCAGGTTTAGAATTAGAAGCGGTGACGCACTCAGAAGTGTTAGAGTATGGCCGACAGCCAGTGTCCTGACAACAACAAAAAAAATCAAGAAGCTGGTGTCAAAGAAAACAGTTGTGAAACAAGTCAGTATCCCCTTACATCACTGTTGAATAGCCCACACTGGACTCACAGGTGTGGAAGGTGAGACCAGTAATCACTGTTGAATAACCCATACTGGACTCACATGTGCTAAGGGTGAGATCAGTAATCACTCTGTTACCTTTAATCTCAACGCTTATGGAGAAGTGTCTTATAAAGGTCTTCTGCAGAGAATATATTTCTATAAACCTCCCTGAGCTAAAACCTTTCAAAAGTACATTTCAAGGATGTGATACAAAACAATAATTTTGAAAGCTAATAACATGAATGATACATAGTTGAAAGAATTGTGGCCATCCTTTGTATTTAACCTGTAATGACCCTACCTTTGTGTGAAGTACTCACCTCACACCTGGCCAGCTGGGTTTGTGTGTGTGTATATATATATATATATATATATATATATATATATATATATATATATATATATATATATATATATATATATATATATATACACACACACACACACACACAGACTAAATCCTCCTCTAAATATTATTTACAGATTTACATGCATCTCCTCAGACTGCAGTCTGTTCAGCTTTCCATGTTTACCTGTCACGATCAGTAAAAGATTCAGGTTTCCTAGCTGTCTGTCAGACATCAGTCCCAGCACAGAGCCCAGAGATGCTACAGGTTTCCAATCACTGCCTGTTAGGCTTCTGAACTCAACCCAGAAAGAAAGTGGTGCTGCTGGCCTGCCTGCCAGACAGTTTCCTGCACATGTGCAGTGATCCTTTGCTTTAGAGTCAATCTGAGCTAATCATGACATGTCCAGTGTGTGATGCAGTAAAACAATCAGCACCCCAGTCTGTCACAGCCCTGTTAATAGCAGGGGGTCTCACACTAATCGGGAAGACAGAAGCATTGATTTAATGAACTCTGTCCTTTTCTGAAGGAAACTGTCCGTGGCAGTTTATTATCATGCGTTTTCAGAAAGTGGAGCAAATGCATGTGGTGCTCAAATTGTTTGTCTGTTAACAAAGACCTACAGATGAGTCCACTCATCTATCTGTATAAAGGAAGCACAACTATCTGACTGCCTTGTCCTCAGAGGCCAGCACCAGCCCAGGTTCCACCTAGTCCCTTTTGTAATATAATACAATTTTAATATTTCTTTTTTATGTAGCTCCACATATACAAATCCACAGTATTTCTATCTGCCGCAGTCTGCTTTGTAACCTGTGCTGCAGCCCAGTCCCACCTGACTTGTCTAGCTGACTATTCCCAAGGGTGGAATGTAGGTCAAGGGAAAGAGGCAGACTGGCAGGAAACCTCAGCAGAGGTGCTGTCCAAGGTGCTGAAACCAGTGTGGGGTGAAAATGAAGAGAGGGAAATGTGTGTCTGTGTGAGGGCAGGTAGGTGTAGAGCTTGTGCTGAAATCAGCATGGTGTGTGACGGTATGTTCAGATGAGGTGATGTTCATGGTGCTAAAACCAGCACGGTGTGAGAATAAAAACATGGAAATGTGTGTGTGTGTGTGTGTGTGTGTGTGTGTGTGTGTGTGTGTGCATGTGTGCATATGTGTATGTGCATGTGTGCATGTGTGTGCATGTGTGTGCGTGTGTGTGTGGGGGCAGGTATTACTATCAATGTGGAGACAAAAAGTTTGAGAAAATGTCCCCATAAAAGATAGTAATTCCTGAAAAACAACATTGTGGAGATGTCCCCCACTTGGTTAAACACCTTTTTAAGAACTAAATATGCCTTTAAAAAAAAAAAAAAGTGCCAAAATATTTAGTTTGTTGTCGACTTTCACTTTATGTGGGGTTTTGTCTGACTGGAGTTAGAAATAGTAAAGAAAAATATAGTGAGAGTAAATGAGAAGTCCCCACAAGTGTAGGAATACAAACATGTGTATTTGCGTGTGTGCATGTGTGTGTGTGCATGTGTGCATGTGTGTGTGCGTGTGTGCGCATGTGTGCATTTGCATGCGTGTGTGTCTGTGTGTGCATGTGTGCACGCATACACACATATGATACTGTTTTAGTACTATGAGACTCCTTGTGTTTATGGGATATATAGGATAAAATCACCAAAAAATAAGTAACATATATCCCCTGTAACATATATTCTATTTTTCTGAAAGAAGAATTCAGTTCTGACTGTAGCCTTCATACTTGTAAGAGGTCATTTAACGGAGGCTTGATATGTTGGCCTTAATATTGAAGGTGACTTTACATTGATGTCAATAGCAGCAAATCAAGACTGTAAAAGACTGGCTTTAACTGGCCTTAAAACCCATTTTAGTGTTTAATAAATAAATAACTGATTACTACTATCCTTCGCACGCTCACTCCCACACTGCCTGCAGGTTCTACTGGGATCTGACCATGCTTCTCCTGATGGTGGCGAACCTGATCATCATCCCGGTTGGCATCACCTTCTTCAAAGATGAGCACACGCCGCCCTGGATCGTCTTCAACGTGGTCTCAGACACCTTCTTCCTCATTGACCTGGTGCTCAACTTCCGCACCGGCATTGTGGTGGAGGACAACACAGAGATCATCCTGGACCCGCAACGCATCAAGGTGAAGTACCTGCGCAGCTGGTTCATGGTGGATTTCATCTCCTCCATTCCTGTGGATTACATCTTCCTCATCGTGGAGACACGCATTGACTCTGATTTCTACAAGACCGCCCGGGCACTCCGCATAGTCCGCGTCACCAAGATACTCAGCCTGCTGCGTCTGCTGCGGCTCTCTCGGCTCATCCGCTACATCCACCAGTGGGAAGAGGTAGGGCTTTGTCACACTCTTATCTACATTCACTATTCCTCATGGGTTAAACAACATAGCTGTGTACTGCAGCAAGGGAAGTGCTGTATGGTTTTAAGTAGATGTTTTGTGGCATGTTCAATACAGTTTTAAAACTAGTTTTCCCAGTTGTAAACTCCAGTAATCCATTTTTTTATAAATAAAGCATGTTTGGGGATATATACTTATGTATATGTCTATGAGGGTGTGCAGAAGAGGTCCTGTCCATGGTGCTGAAACCAGCATGGCAGGAGAGTGAATGACAGTGAAAGGGGAATGAGTGCGAGTTTGTTAACATCCTTGTTTGTTTCTTCTAAATTTTGTGTTTACAGCTGTGGTATTCTTGTTTGATATGATCTTTATTGTTATTTTAAATAACATGGTGTTGGAGGGGGCTGGGGCACACATTTTTACCAGAAGTAGCAATGTGGCCACTGATGGAGAGTTTTATCTTTACTCAGCTAGTTTCAGGAGCAGAAACTCTCTGGGGATCTGCTTCCCAATTTGTCCCAGCGTGACAAATTTATTCAACAATGCCAGAGAACTAGCAACTTTTGTCAACAACGAAATGATGACATTGTGTTTGACACTGTAACTGCAGCAGGGGCCTCATTTATCAAACTTTGATTCTAATTTTGAGCTTACACTCAAACCCATACATTTGACGTATGCCACACCTATGCACAGTTTCGTTGATAAATCATACTTATCCTATAAATGTGCCCATGTGTATGCACTTCAATTCCCCACCCTCAATTAGCCTTTTATGGTGCATAAGTAGTGGCATATTTCAAAGTCACAATAAACATTCTAAAAGAGAAAGAAGAAGAAAATGTTCTAAAGCAGCAATGGCAGGTGCACAGCTAAGGAAAACCAAGCAATACAATTTCACAGAGAATGAGATTGAGGTTCAGTTAAGTGAGGTGGAGGCTAAAAAGTCCCACCTTTTCAGCAGCTTAAGTAGTGGCCTGTCAAATAAACAAAAAATATGTAGCTTGGCAGGAGGTCACGCTGCTTTAAACTCAGTGAGTTCTGAGAGCTGGACCATGACCGAATTAAAAAAGAAATGGTCCGACATGAAGGTTGAGGGTAAAAGGCACATTGTGGCTACAAGAACTAGTGTGTGAACTACAGGAATGCATAATATGTCGATAAGGCTAGCTAGTTGTGAGTGGATAATGACACCAATTATCAAATGAGTTGATCATCTCACCAAGTCCTTAAATGTATTGATCATGTTATTCTTTGGATGTGCATCGTCATAATTATATTAACCATATGCTATTATCACAGTCAGGTTAGCCACTTGTGCTGATACATTTAAATACTAATATATTTATTCGGACATTAACAGCAATAAAACAATAGCCCTTGAATAACTATTGAATAAATGCCCAAAATCTTATTTTACTTAACAAAACATGTTTCAAGCAAGCAATATCACTTTTCACCCACTGGAAGTAGCGTACGGATGGTCAGAAGTTTGCATAGAGGTACACACTTTTCCACATCAAGTTGAAATTAGATAAATCACAAATTTTGCATGGAATTGAGTGTACGCACAGTTTACGCACAGATCTGTGTGTACGCACGGTTGATAAATGAGGCCCCAGAGCCTGGTAATTATTATTAATTATAATGCTAATTATTATTATTATTATTATTTATTATTATTATTATTATTATTATTATTATTATTATCATCATCTCCTCACTCTCTCCAGTTCTTTCGTCCCTGAACACACAACCCTGAGTGAGTGCTTCGTACATTTATATATACTGTTGTACTGGGATTCAATTACTAATTAATTATTCACTTGAATCCCAACACGTGAACTAATTTGTGCTGTCCCATGCTCACATACTATTACATACGTTATGTGCACGTGAAGTGATTGTGCAATCCCTGTGCCTAAATACAACTATATATTTAAAATCAGTCGTGCTGCACAGACCCCACATTATATCCTGTGCACTTATACATACACCAACAATAACACGCTACATACAACAGATAACACATACAACATGCACAGGGCTGGGCACACTGCCACAAGAACACACATAGTAGGATATTACAGATGATGATACAAAGTGTCCCTTTAAAGTAATAGTAGCTAAAAACATAATTAGCTAAATAGGTCTCAGATGTGCAGTTTTGAAAGAAACGCATGTTATAGTTCACATATACAGTAGATTAATTTGAAAACATGATATCTACTACTACTTTAGGTTAAAGGAAGCTTGCTGTTTCAATGCATTTATACTTCCTAGGTCATCTTATCTCAGCAGTGTCTTCTGGATCAAACATATTACTGGCTGAAAGCATGTCTGTAAATAAGGGAGGCAGCTGGTTGGTTAATGACAGGAAAGAAGTCATTGAAGGGGCGGGAAGAAGTTCACTATCAAGGAGAAATGATCAAAGTTGCAGTTATTATGTTATTAAAATACAAGTTTATTATAAAATGCATTTCTTTCAAAACTATGCATTTGAGACATAGACAACTAATCGGAGTTCACAATCTGAGTTATGGAATTATTTTCTTAGCAACAATCACTTCATTTTTCTTTATTATCAGTCGTCACGTTATATATACAGATACTATGCAACATTCTATTGTGCTCAGAGGCTGTAAACTAGCAATGCACAAGCCTTGAAGTTTGATCTGTCTCTTCTTCTTGTGTTTTTGATGATGTTTTATGAACCCCCCCCCTCCTATTTCAGTAATTCCTCATTTCCATCAACAGTAAGCCCAGGTGAATTGAGCCGGAACAAGTTGTCAGGCGAGGCGAGTGAAGTCTACACAGTAACACTGACACAGGTATCAGGTACACAGCAAGAAGAAACATGCACTCAGTACAGCATTCTAGCACAGACCTAACGACAAATTGTAGAATTAATTCAGTTGCAGCTATAGACAAGGCAATATTAGCTCAGTATAGCCCATCTTCACTTTGACAAAGACACAATAATAGAGACATTGTCAAACAATAAAAAGCGGGTTTTAAACAGATTTGTAAAATGTAGGTTTTCAAAATGCAGGTTGACCTTTGGTCCTGATCTTGCAGACCATCTCTTGGTTTCAATGCTCTTTGTTGGATGTTTTTAGCACAGCACCTCAGCAAAGTGGCTGTCACACTCTCTGCTGTACATTTTTTAATACACCTGGTGGAGATGCAAGATATTGATTGTTTATTTCATTGAAATAAACCAATACACAGCGAAAAGATTAATTTAACATACATTACACTACATTATTTAAAAGACCTATAGGATCCAAAATAGAAATGAAACAAACATTTTCAATATATACTGCTCAACATGACAGTGCAGCGGAACCCATAACTACATTTTTCTGTTTTTGATTGCTCTCAATAATCTGTACCAAAGTCATTAGAATGGCTTCATGGTGTGATTGCAGTCATTTATGCACTGAATCAAAGTCAGGTGTTGCTACTGGTATTCAGAACTGAATTACTTCCCCCAACTCATTAGATCACTTTTGACGAATATGATCAATGTGGCAAGACCAGAAAACGTTTTTTTTTTCAGTATTATTTTTACTGTGTGCATGTCAAGGAGGTCTCCTCATTAGTACATTGGGAGACATAGGTGACATTTACAATGAAAATAAAGACAGCACACTGATTGTCATACTATTATTCCAGAACAAAATCCCTTGACCCTATCCTTTTTTATTTTTAAAAGGGTTTAGACTGGATGTAATTTTATGGTAACTGAGGAGAGGCTATGGTAGTATTTCATAGCACACATCATAAGAACGCACCAATAATTGCATTAAAAAGGCTGTTTATAATGATGTTGTAAGATTTTAAAATGATATTACAGATACTTTCCATTTTGCTTACCTAATTGTGGCCACCTGGGGTTATAGCAGATGTTTAAATGCAATTAGTTGTTAATTGTTTCTATTAAGATTCCCTCATAGCACAAAAGGGATTTTAATGTACTGTGCTAAAGTCGTGCCGACATGCTACCACTGCTAATTCAATGAAGTTTTTTTTTTAAGTACTGGTACATGTTAATATATTCTTTGTTTTTTGGTTACTTAGCACTGTGATGATCAGAATCGCTACACTGTAACATAAACTTCATAAAAATGTGTCAGGTAAAAGAGGTACGGATTGGATTAAAATATTTTTCAACTGAGGGATTCAGTGCTATTGTCCTAAGGACTGTAAGATAAGGGTGTATTAATTGATGAGCTCATTGCTGAGATTTCAGTTACTTATCAGCCTATATATATATAATTTATATATCAGTATAAAATATATATATATACTTATTATATAATATATATATATATATATATTATATATATATTATATATATATATATATAATATATTATATATATATTAGTAAGTAATATTATTCCAAGATTATAGTCATATTTAATAATTCCTGTACTGACATTATTCACAGATTTTTTTTTTTTAATTCCTGTAGCTCTGTGCCTTATCCCTGGTTGTCTTCTTTTTTTTTAAACAGTTTACTGCAATATGCATTTCTTAACACGAGATTTGCAACGGAATTACACTACAGGAGATAAGTACAGTAATCACTCTGTTTTATGTACCATTGCTGGTAGTGTCACGTGAGCTGTTAGTGTGATGATATTATAGCATTTTCGGGTTCTCCTGGGACAGAATGGAGACTGCAAGCGTGAGTAGATAAAGGCTCAAGTTGTTTATTATTTACAATTATTAAATTTATCACAAAATAAAATCGTCAGATGAGGGAAAGGGAACAGGTGTCTAAAATGAAAATAAATGATTACAATTAGCAGTGTTGATTTCTTTTGATCCTTTTCCTCTCTACCTCCATCTCTCCCCACACACACCCCTCTCTGTCACTCTTGCTTTCTCCGGTCTTTTTCCTGCACTCCATTATATGTCCCCTTCCCCCCAGGATCGCTACAATATGTAAATAAATCTTTTAAACCAGGATTCATACTATTTTCTTCAGCAGAAGTTTACCAGGCAAAATATCAGAAGCTCAAAGTAAGTATAGTTTTTGAAATAAATAAATAATTTTCTAAGCAATAGAGCCCTCTCTATGCGTGCTCTAGCATGTGGTGGATGACCTTGACTTTCATTAGAGCCCTCACCTTCGGCTTGGGACTTATAACTCCAGTCGCTGTCATCTACCACACGGTTGAGCCTGCATTGATGGGCTCTATCGCTTAATTATCTAAACATCTCAAAATCTGTGACTTGTGCAACGAGTTGCAGGGGCTTGGCAACTCAATGTGATCATTTTCAATGTATTCTTTGCTTCTAACATTCAGCTACCCAAATGTGGCCAGGGCATAGGTATCCAAGCTGAAGAAAATCACAGCAAATAAAACAGGAGTCAGTCATACCTGATGCTTTCCTATTATTGACTTTGGATAGCAGTACCTCAGTCACAGTGTCTTCAGAAACTTAAAGTGGAAAACCTTGTGTTCTAATGAAGAACCCTAGTCAAATTTGTGCTCTAAAAGATGAATGATTTATTATGGTATATTGTGAGCCTCTGAAAAATGAACATTATGAAGTAGCAAGCTTATTTAGAAGATTGTGTTATTTTGTGGTTTTGTCTTGCAGCATCGATGTACAGATCATTTAAATTGAAAAAAAGTACATATTTGGTATTTGGTTTTGAACGTTCAAGGCTTGAAAAACACCATCTGTGTTTATTTGCTGTGCTAAGCTGGAAAGTCCATCTGTATTAGTAATGGCATTTGGGCTAAGAGTCAGGCTTTACTATACAGCACAGAAAGCTTTGTGATGGGGAAGAGACTTGATCTGCTTTGCAAATCCTAGAGAACTTGAATAAGAATGTGTGTGCTGGAGAGTGGTTAGAGATGACTCGTCCATGTGCAGCTTTGTGATTTTTGCTTCTTGTAGTTGGAAATCCCATCTGTTATTAATCTTTATCAGAGGCAAGATAGTCTCAGATATGGGACCAGGAAGTTGGAATCCCTGGAATGTTCTGAAAGTGCTACAAGAACTCTGAGCTATCGCAATGTTTTGTGTTTGTATGGCTTTTTTAAAATGTATTTTTGTTAAACTGTTTATTGGCTATAGTATAATTCATGAAAGAAAGAAAGAAAGAAAGAAAGAAAGAAAGAAAGAAAGAAAGAAAGAAAGAAAGAAAGAAAGAGATGTATTGTCAGAGTTCAAGGAAGGGAAGGAATATTAACCGTCCAGCATATTTTGATGACGCCCAATTGCTTTCATACCAAAGGCGTTCAGATAATTAAAAACTAAGAAATGACAAACCTGTGATGCACAAGAAGTTGAGATGTATTATTATTGTTATTATTATTAAATAATATACTTATTAATTACTACTCATTCATGTGTATGAAGCACTGTCCCTTAAAATAAAAACCTAAACAGCCATAGTTAAAACAAATAAATAAAAGAGCACAGCGCAAATAATGAAAAATATTGTATTATTATTATTATTATTATTATTATTATTATTATTATTATTATTAATAATAATAATAATAATAATAATAATATAATAATAATAATAATAATAATAATAATAATAATTTCCCTACTGCTGAGTGTTTGTTTCTCCAACTTTTCATTTACAAATGCTGCTCCAAAAACTGTGTTTGCAGCCTGTATTTCTATGATTTTATATTTTTTACTGCCTGCCCACCCTTTGTTTTTTGCTCCCTTGTTTCCGAAAAAATTGGTCCTTCAAGCTCTTCCATCAGTTTTTAACTACATCTGAGTCAAAACGCGCAAAATAAATAAAACAAGCAACAGTATAGTACTTTACTTGTGGTTCGGTAAATCACTTTAACCACAACAGAACCATTAATGTGTTGCATATTTTTTAGCTATGGTTGAAGTTCTTAATCTTAAAAAACTAAACTTTATACAACTGTTCAGTTTAAAGATATAGTTACTGTTTGAAACACAGGGCTACTCAAGCACATTCATCATCTTTGTTTCATCGCTCTGTATACTGCAGCACCTGTATATATGGTTTCTTTCATTCCCCAAAGAAATCTAACAGCTGAAATGAAAAAGCCTCATATTATGCTCAACATTATTTATTTTCCTACAAGTAATGCATAAGGGAGTCCTAAATAAAATGACAACGACCCTTTCAATAGAGACTGCTCAACATAAACAATAACTGAAAGAACCAGCTCTTTAAAAAAACATTTGCAGATGACAAACACTGCTTTATTATTCTGCCCATCTGTTCTACACATTATCTGACTTGACGAGAGCATGAAGGATTCTATTACTGTGAAACTAATAGACTAGAAGTAACATATAAATAATTAAAAATACTTTGGTGGATTCAAGATTAAGGGGAAAGCTGTGCTGCTTTATAAGTCTGGACAACACTTACACAAAATAAGAGGGGCTGCAATGTTCTGAAATCTGCCTGTTAACACCAACATACTGTGCCTGTGTTGTGATCAACGTGATAAAAATCAGTTGCGCACATGTGATCAGTAGGCTTGATAAGAACAAGTCTGAGGTTTCTTTCCCTTTGCTGTGTCACAGCGATATATTTTTAAAAATAATTCAGATTGTATTTACCTGAGGAATACATTTTGCAACTTTCTCTTATTGTGTCCAAATCATGCTCTTTCCTGCAACACTGCTCAACGTTTACTGTTCCCTCATAGCCACTCGATATCAATCAGAGCATGATCTGGATACACTGTGATTCCATTATTATTATTATTATTATTATTATTATTATTATTATTATTATTATTATTATTATTATTGTTTTTGTTGTTTGATAATAACAGTTCTATACAACAAGGAGAACATTTAGATACTGGACAAACACACCACTTCCTTGGATGTGTACATAATCTAACCCTGGGGACAGAATACATAGAATGGAAGACAGTGCCAGTGCTGTCAATTCTTATAGCTGTGCTTGGTCATATTATAGTTCTCAAAATATTTTGACAGTTGGTTTCATTTTTCTTGGTGTTTACTTGGTTATTGGCAAGCTCACTGAGAAGAGTTGGTGACTTGATATGCATAAGAGGATGAACAGTTGTAAGGGCCAATATTTGGAAGACACTTTAACAGTACCAAATGTTTACAGGTTAGAAAGAAAGAAGAAATCAAATATTCCATTGTGTTCTTCACATTAATAGCACTGGTAGGAACAATTCCCAATGACTCCAGGAAAACTGAAAATTTGTGACCTGGAATTGCAGTTCAGGCTTAGAAATGGTCCTCCCTTTAAGCATCCAAACCATCGTGGATTGAAAATAAAAAATCCAAGCTTTTTTTAAAAAGAAAATTGATTAGGTTTCACAGACTCTGGTTAGGATCAATCTACTAACAGTTCTACCTCACATAATAAAACATGAGGCAATCCAGGATACCAGTGTGAACCTGCAATCTGTGAACCTAGCCCATAAAGTTGCATTGTTAATTGGATAAAAGCAATTAATATAAATTTCTAATACCAAATACAAGATTTGGACAATAAATAAGAAAACATCTGCCATAACACTGTCAATAGGGTGTGGGTACACCATGGGAAGCATTAATTCCACTTGACAGCGGTTTAAAGGGTGTTGTGTTGTTTTTGGATATGAAAGTACCTGCCATTATTAACCTCAATCGGCTTCTTTCAAAGTCTCTCTGTCTGGGACATGCCGTATTTATGTAGTGCAGAATATATGTACAGGATGTTTGACAAATACCCAGCCTCTGTACCATTTACACAAAACACGATTTTCCTGGATTTGTAGAAGCAAGAAGAATAAACACTGGGCAGAGTATTACGGACATGGCTGCACTATATAAATAAACACTGGGCAGAGTATTACTGACACGGCTTCACTATATTAATAAACACTGGGCAGAATATTACTGACATTAGTTCACTCCACTTCATTTTCACACATAGAGCCCAATCTAACATAAGATCTTGCAGGAGAATGAAAGCTGTTCCTTTCCGTTGTTTTCACAAGAGATGCTCTCCTGGGTTATTAGAATGTTAATAGTGCTGTAGCTATTAGGAAGTATCCCATCCTACCAGTCTGCTGAAATAGACGAGGAGTCTGTTTGAATATCAATAGAGACAGAAAAGGAAATGTGGGTCATGTTAGAAGTACAACACTGGCCATCACTTGTATTCAGAAGAGCACAGCAGCGCGTGGCTCAAGTATTTGGAATACTGTACTAGAAATTACATTGGTTCTCTTGAACATGCTGCCACATCTGTGGTGTAGATTCAACTGAATATTACATGGCTTAATATTCTAGTATTCCCAATACCTGGATAATGTGTCACCCATTGCATTCAGATTATTCTTAAAAGGATCCTTCATATTCTGAATGCTGTTTACTTGGCTTGAATTGGGGTGGGGGGTCATACCTCTTACCGATTGTTTGTCTTACCTAATAAAATAATTTATTTTTTCGCTTTCCTTAGAAATGCGTGATTTCTGCTGTGAATTGTGGGACTGTACTCCTGGCCAAGAAGTAGTGAAATAGTGAAGTTTCCACAGCGGTAGCTCTTCAGTTAGGGTTAAGGATTGGACACATTCACATGTGCCCAGGATAAGAGAAATATTCGCTACCAATTGGCTTTGAAAAAGCTCAATCTGGAAGTTCATTTCCATGGTTGGTACTCAATTGTAAAGGTGATGGAAGGACCATACATTAAGGAATGGTCCCTCCCAGTTGGCTTTTAGAGGGCCTCTATATGTGTGGTCATGGACCTACCTGACTAGAACCACCACAGATTCTATCACAGCTGTCTGGACCTGCCTGGCTGGAACCACCACATCTCAAGCCATCACAGATTTTATTACAGCTGTTCTGTGTAGATTCCATAACTCAAATTGAGTCCCAAGGGTTAGTGGCTTTTCCAGGGTAGGTAGTGATTGTGTGAAGGTGGAAAAAATTCTGCATTTACAGGTTACATGAAATTGGATGTCAACTGGATACTCATTGGCTGTCTACACCATTGTGAGAGCCCAGTGTCTAACCAATCATTACTAGGAAGGAAGGAAGGAAGGAAGGAAGGAAGGAAGGAAGGAAGGAAGGAAGGAAGGAAGGAAGGAAGGAAGGAAGGAAGGAAGGAAGGAAAAATCCTATTGTTCTAATTAATCAAACCTCAGTGTTTATACAATTGGTGTTCTGGTTATTGTATTTTAGGTTTCTAGCAAACGGACAAATATCTTGCCACCAATCAAACCTAATCTTGTGTGCTTAATCCCCTGTTGATAGGGAAATAATTTTTACTGTTTACTGTTTAAAACATATAATACTTCCACATATTAATGTATGGGTCAGAATATATTTTCACACATTAGTATGTGTGATATTGCTGACAAAACCATATTGGTAAAACAAAGGAGGTTATATTAAAATCTTCCTATAAACATGTATAGTGAACATTTTGTCTCTGTGTAATGCTTATTCCATTTCCATATACAATTCAATTTCTGAAAATTGAAAAAATGAAAATATGGTCTGGTTTATTTTATTTTTTTCCCATTTGCAATTAGAGGTCAGTGGTTGAAATTACACCTCTTTCATTTTGTGTTACTCCTGATAAAGTAAAGGAAAACCAAACTATGGGTGACAATCAGGATGTACCATTAATGCAGGGGGAGAACACTGCTGACCTGAAAAGGCAAATATCTATGAAGCGAGAGACACCTCACCAACAGACAGAACACTTTCCACAGTTCAGACACACACTGAATGCCAACTTCACCTTGAAACAAAAACGCTAAAACGTGTTTATTATGTAGCAAACAGAAGTGCTCAATGGGTAAAATGGAAGCAATTATTCCGTTACTATAGTGACAACCACTTTAAAGTAAAACCTTTAATTACAATCTAATCAGGCATTATAATCAAATAGTAACACTCTAGATTTGAATTTACTGTAGAGGGAAACTGAGGCTGGCTCTTGTAAACTGAAAGGCCTCCGGGATGTTCTCAGTACATTATTTATAAATAATATTAACAGCAAATTTGCAGAAATTGGCAGATAGAAATTCTATTTGCATGGTGAAGCACAAACCTAGTCATTTAATGACTGAAAAATAGCAGTACTGATTCATATTTAGATGTTTGTTTCATTGGGCTATTTTACATGAGTGTTTGCTTTTTCTTGAGACATTTCTGTCTCGTGAAATAAACATGTAAATCCTTTCATTTTCCTTGGAACGCCTCCTTTTCCCTTAACGTTATGCAAATGAATGAAGGGGGGGGTATTTGAATTAGCCACTTGTGAGGCCCAGTTTGATTCTCATGCTGTTTACCATGAAAGTCTGCAAAATACTGTTTACATGAGCAGAGAACGGTTTCCCGAGAAATAATCCACGTGTCATTGTGTGTGACGTAAATGGTTAATAAAACTTTGATTTGCTGATGGAACGTGCCTTCATCCACACTGCTTTAAACATATCATCTGTGTGTGTGTGCCTGTGTGTGTGGGGGGGGGTGGTGGTGGTGGTTATATCTTTATTAATAATAAACTGGGCCAAATCCAAGTAGTGGTTGAACAAGCGTTTGGGCTATTGAAAGGGAAATGGCGGATACTACTGAAGCGTGAAAGAGGGTCCTATTATTAAAGACGGCTATCTTTATTTTTGTAACCTAACGGTGTACATTTATTTTGTATCACATTTTTGTTTCATTAGATTATTTTGTATGTCTTTATGCCAAATATAGCATCCTCATTTGTGCTGCACTTGTATGACTGCTTCTGCTAAATCAAGTATTGGAATATTGAGTAATATTGTTGATTCCCAAGAAATAAGTCAGGAAAATTCCACATCACATTTGTATAGATATTAACACCTGAGTCTCTTCATTGCTCCAACAGATATAAGTGGAGGGTGGACA
The DNA here is from genome assembly GCF_017654505.1 of Polyodon spathula. NCBI lineage: Eukaryota > Metazoa > Chordata > Actinopteri > Acipenseriformes > Polyodontidae > Polyodon > Polyodon spathula. The sequence goes on along the minus strand of NC_054557.1, from coordinate 1,903,382 downwards.
CAAATTTTGCTCAGACATAACTCTGTGAAACTGCATAGCAGTTCAGTTTTATTATTAACATTTAAACATAGTATTTAGTAGTAGTTTACAATGAAGTTATTTTGACAGTTGTTTGTCTGTCAGAATACACAAGCAGCAATGTGACTTACTGCTGAGAAATGTGACTTGCTCCTGTCCAGATTTCCCTGGTTATTCTGATTTCAGAATGTCTTTAAGTCTGTATGTAACAAGGAGATGTTACTTACATGGGTCGTCACTGAATAATACTGAATAATTCAGACACTGGACACAGGTGTACAGATTTAATAAACAACACAGGCCGGGCACTAGGGTACCAACAATGGTAATCCTAGCGTCGGATTTAAGAAAGAAAACAAAACAAAGCTAAAAATAAAAGTTTGCCAGACAGGATGAGTGCTAGCCACTAAAAGAGACCTCCCACTCCAGGAACCTACTATACTATGAAACCCTCTCTATACTTAGCTTGGGATCAAATACCTTAAACTAACCTACTGCTGTTGCTTTTGAAGTCCCAGAGATTCTGGGTCTTCCTGATGGTCCTGGCTGGGCAGAGTCTTCACAGGCACCGTCTTGCAGTTGAAATGTTTCAAAGTAGTTATCCTGTGGAGCGGAAACTCTCCTCCTTGATGTAAATACAGAGAGCTTTTGCTCAGCACCTGTCTGTTTGGCTGGGGCGAGACGACACCAAGAATGTGTCCGATTGTGGGGTCCGTGTGCGGGACGCCCTTCAGCCCAGCTACTGCCCGACCCCCTCCCCCCCCCCATCGAATTAAAGGTAGGCAAGCCTTCCTGTTTACTAAGCTGAACCAGCGACAGGCTCCTCCCTGTCACAAACACATACTCCTGTCCAGGTTTCCCTGGTTATTCTGATTCTAGAATGTCTTTACAACACATTCACCTGTCCAGATTTCCCTGGCTAATCTGATTCCAGAATGTATTTATGACACATTCACCTGTCCAGGTTTCCCTGGTTATTCTGATTCCATAATGCCTTTATGACACATTCACATGTCCAGGTTTCCCTGGTTATTCTGATTCCAGAATGTCTTTAGGACACATTCACCTGTCCAGGTTTCCCTGGTTATTCTGATTCCATAATGCCTTTATGACACATTCACATGTCCAGGTTTCCCTGGTTATTCTGATTCCAGAATGTCTTTAGGACACATTCACCTGTCCAGGTTTCCCTGGTTATTCTGATTCCAGAATGCCTTTATGACGCATTCTCTGCACCGTGTCACATCAGCAGTTGTATCCACATCCATTAAATTACAGGCAGACAGCAACACAATGCCAGTACGTTGCCACGTGAGCTGCCTGAAAAGCCAAGATATAAGATATATGCAGTAAACATGCATTGTTGGTAAATACAATACACTTGTGTTCAACCTAAAAGAGCCATTCTGAAGACTAGGGTGTTCTTAAAGAGACACACAAAAGACTGGAACCTCAAGTCACTTTATTTAAGAAAGCAAAAAATGTGACTAAATAACATAGAACATGAAAATAAAAATACAGAAAGAGATTTCCCTTAAAAAACATTTACCATGGAATGTTTGCACAATATTTTTTACAGTTGTCCAATCGTTTTCCCATTATTATACTATGCGTTTACTATAGTTTACCATGGTCTGTGTTTGACATTGCTTACCTATGCTTTTCCATGCTTTCACTATGCTTTATTGCCCTATATTTTTACCATGGGACACTTTATAAGGCATTATCTACAGTACAGGTAATGACTGCTGCAGAGGATATTAATGATATTATAACCAATGCTTTTACATTGCTTTACCACCACTTCACCTCTAAATTAAAAGAGTCATGAAGTTGAGCTCAGTAAGCCATATATGACTCAAGATCCACTTATACTACAACACTGCTTTAAACCCATTAGTAGATTACAGATTTTCTAAAGAGAGCCTATACCTAACTACTCCCTAGCCTGACCCTTGAGTGACAGCAGGTATTCAGTGCTGTCCTGTATCTGACATCAAGCTCTGGCACTGCTGCCATGGCAATATGAAACCTAGTATGGAACTGTTACTGGCACTCCTCTTAAAGGGATACAGAGATGAATTTTATGTCAAAGATATGCAAAGTCTGAAAGTGATGAGAGATTTGGAGAAGAAAACAAGGATTGATAAGAAGCTTTGCTTTCTAATAATAGGCTGTAGAAGTTACTGTCTGGCTAAGAAACTATTACTCACAATTGTATTTGTGAATGAGATTGCTTTGCTTTGCATGCTATCCATTAGGATTTTGAAGTAGAGTCGATATTTTGGTGTTTACAGTATCTCACTGCTATATTGCGCTGCAAAATATTAAAGCATTGCCAAGTTCTTTGTTTCTGTTACAGTTTATTGAAATAATGAGGGTGTAGTTTAAATGTGTATGGAACGACTACACATTGAGTAGCTTTAAAACAAAACTAAAGCCAGTACACATTTAAGTACAGCACCCAATCAACTGTCCAGTGTTGTTCATGTTGATTGTGTGAGCAGTGCTGTAACTGTTCAGAGTTGTTCATGTTGTTGATTGTGTGAACGGTGCTATAATTGTTCAGTGTTGTTCATGTTGCTTGTGTGAGCAGTGCTGTAACTGTTCAGTCTTGTTCATGTTGATTGTGTGAGCGGTGCTGTAACTGTTCAGTGTTGTTCATGTTGATTGTGTGAGCGGTGCTGTAACTGTTCAGTGTTGTTCATGTTGTTGATTGTGTGAGCGGTGCTATAATTGTTCAGTGTTGTTCATGTTGTTGATTGTGTGAGCGGTGCTGTAACTGTTCAGTGTTGTTCATGTTGTTGATTGTGTGAGGGTTGCTGTAACTGTTCAGTGTTGTTCATGTTGTTGATTGTGTGAGCGGTGCTGTAACTGTTCAGTGTTGTTCATGTTGATTGTGTGAGCGGTGCTGTAACTGTTCAGTGTTGTCCATGTTGATTGTGTGAGCGGTGCTGTAACTGTTCAGTGTTGTTCATGTTGATTGTGTGAGCGGTGCTGTAACTGTTCAGTGTTGTTCATGTTGATTGTGTGAGCGGTTCTGTAACTGTTCAGTGTTGTTCATGTTGTTGATTGTGTGAGCGGTGCTGTAACTGTTCAGTGTTGTTCATGTTGATTGTGTGAGCGGTGCTGTAACTGTTCAGTGTTGTTCATGTTGATTGTGTGAGCGGTGCTGTAACTGTTCAGTGTTGTTCATGTTGTTGATTGTGTGAGCGGTGCTGTAATTGTTCAGTGTTGTTCATGTTGTTGATTGTGTGAGGGTTGCTGTAACTGTTCAGTGTTGTCCATGTTGTTGATTGTGTGAGCGGTGCTATAATTGTTCAGTGTTGTTCATGTTGTTGATTGTGTGAGCGGTGCTGTAACTGTTCAGTGTTGTTCATGTTGTTGATTGTGTGAGGGTTGCTGTAACTGTTCAGTGTTGTTCATGTTGTTGATTGTGTGAGGGGTGCTGTAACTGTTCAGTGTTGTTCATGTTGTTGATTGTGTGAGCGGTGCTGTAACTGTTCAGTGTTGTTCATGTTGTTGATTGTGTGAGCGGTGCTGTAACTGTTCAGTGTCGTTCATGTTGCTGGTTGTGTGAGCAGTGCTGTAACTGTTCAGTCTTGTTCATGTTGCTGTTTGTGTGAGCAGTGCTGTAACTGTTCAGTCTTGTTCATGTTGATTGTGTGAGCGGTGCTGTAACTGTTCAGTCTTGTTCATGTTGCTGGTTGTGTGAGTGGTGCTGTAACTGTTCAGTCTTGTTCATGTTGATTGTGTGAGCGGTGCTGTAACTGTTCAGTGTTGTTCATGTTGATTGTGTGAGCGGTTCTGTAACTGTTCAGTGTTGTTCATGTTGTTGATTGTGTGAGCGGTGCTGTAACTGTTCAGTGTTGTTCATGTTGATTGTGTGAGCGGTTCTGTAACTGTTCAGTGTTGTTCATGTTGATTGTGTGAGCGGTTCTGTAACTGTTCAGTGTTGTTCATGTTGATTGTGTGAGCGGTTCTGTAACTGTTCAGTGTTGTTCATGTTGATTGTGTGAGCGGTTCTGTAACTGTTCAGTGTTGTTCATGTTGATTGTGTGAGCGGTGCTGTAACTGTTCAGTGTTGTTCATGTTGTTGATTGTGTGAGCGGTGCTGTAACTGTTCAGTGTTGTTCATGTCGATTGTGTGAGAGGTGCTGTAACTGTTCAGTGTTGTTCATGTCGATTGTGTGAGAGGTGCTGTAACTGTTCAGTGTTGTTCATGTTGATTGTGTGAGCGGTGCTGTAACTGTTCAGTGTTGTTCATGTTATTGATTGTGTGAGCCCTGCTGCAGCACTGCTTGATTGGTTTCTCAGCTGGATCTCTTATTGTTTGCCTGGCTGCCTGTGTGTACACTGGCGCACTCAGTGTTGCATTGCTCCCTGTCTGACTAAACATGGAATTAGGTGAACAAGATCATGCATTTGTGATCATACTCACAGTGTAGCTAAGATCAGATCTGGCCACTGACACTCAGAAGGATGACAAGAGGCTGATGTATGTTGCTGGCCCCGGAACACTTTCAAGTTAATCATAAAGCTTTAGATTCCTGTGTAACATTCAGGGAGTCCAGCTTAGTGACTGTCTTTAATTCCAAATTATAACCCTCCTTGAGTATGTCAGCCAGGTAGTAGAGCTGTCATCCTCTACCAGGTGGAGGCCCTCTTAACCCCTGCAGCTATACAAGGAATTCAGCGGCTGTTCAAATGGTTTCTTCTTAAAATACATCTGAGAGTGACTCAAGTATCACAACAAAACTGACCATTTGGACGACCAGATCCACCTGTCTGTAAATGTTAAATCCTGTTTCGTGCCCCTCATTGCAAAAATCACACATGCCCCCTGTACCTTAAAGGGTTAAATCTAAGAGGACTTTAGAGCCTTGAAACTCACTTTAAAAGGTGACATCAAATGCAAACAGCCTAAAAGACCCAATGTAAAATATTAGCTAGAAACACAAAACAATGCAGTTTATAGAGCATTAATAAACAACAACTGTCCTTACCTGTGGATAGCTGTCTTTGTCTATCGACTCTGGAAATCTAACTGGTGACTTGGCCAATAATCTATCAGAGAAAGAACGCTGCATTCAACATTATTGCTTCATTGGAAAATGTGTCCGATTGGACAATAGAAGGTCCCTGATGGCCAGTAAAGGATCTTGGATATCATTGTTAATCAATAATAATCAATAAGTTTTTACTGTAAAATGCATGAAGAGCGCTATATAAAAGCAAATTTTATTGCATTGTATTGTGTATAATAATCAAAAACGGCAGTAAATATGTCAGCACCCCAGGTGAATGCAAAATGTGCTTTTGAATTGCTCAATTTATACATTAATTGCCATTTTTTGGAATTGTTCAGATGAGGGCAAATGCGAGATAGGCAGGTTGCTGTTAAATGAACACAGGCATGTTTGGGTTTCATTGAATACCTGCAGACAAAAAACCTATTGATTCCTACACTAGCTTTCAAAACTTCAAAAGTCTCTTATTGCTTCCATTACAGTTCTCAGTGGAGTGGTGATTATCTTGTGATAGACTTGAGAATCTGGAAACATGACATAAATATCAAGCAGCCCAATAGGTCCAGAGCAAACCAGTCTTCATACACAACAAAACATCAGTTTGGTTTATAAAAGCATTGTGTTTAGTTGATGCCTCACCTTCTGTTCTGGACACATGACTGTCAGTGTCTGAATTATTTAATGAGCGTTGTGTTGGACAAACACTTAAGTAAATGTGTATTTTTAAATAATAAAAAAAATGCTAAATGTGGGTTGATCTAGATAGTACCTGAGCACTGATACAAGTAACATGTATTAAAGGGAGCTCCATCGCCACACTAAAAGCCTGGCTGAAATCACTTTTGTTTCATTTTGTTTGTTTAAAAAAAATAAAAGTGCTCAAAATATCTCAAATGTAAAAGCTTAACAATTCTCCTGTTGGAAGGATGCTTTCCGACTACACTACAGGAAATTTAACACCCAGACACACACACAAAGATATTTAAAAAGGATTAAAATGGAGCTTTTATAATATTGCTCAGCAGCATCCAAGCACATTATAAAATAAACCTTCCTCATACAGATGCATGAGTTAGAAGCTCTAAAAAATACATGAAAATACACAATAATATTTCCAGAATATCACGCAATATTAACTGTTTTACTACCATATCCTTCGCAGCTATGCATCTCTGTACTATACAAATAGTAGATCTTGCTGAGTATAATGACATTCATATATCAGTCATATTTAACTTCAAATATAATCATTTCTCATATTTATTTTGTTAAAGCAGCTTCATTCAGCAGCATATTCTAAAGAGCATGCTTCAGTGTAAACCATATGATACACCAGTACAGTGCATATATTAGACATTACATGCACAAATATTTTAGAAAGCTTGTGAGGTTTCAGGCAGAAAATCTATAGTACAAGTGCCTGGAACATTCATTGGTTAATCTACAAGCCTACTACAACAAGTTCCAATTAAAGGGTACATAAAGACCTTTTTATTTTATTGTGTTACATGTTGCCATGTGTTGCTACAACTGTTTACATAAGGTGTGTTTTGTTTTAATGATTATTTTTTAAATTGCATTCCCTGCCTCAAGATAGCTTCCTATGTACCCACATGGACCTTTCAGAACTACATTTCCCATCATCCTTCTGTTCGCACATGTAACTGAGATGAATTTACCAGTGAGCAGGATGATGATGGGAAATGCAGTTCTGAGATGTCCATGCAGATACATGGGAAGCAATCATGAGGCAGGGAATGTAATTTAAAAGTTTAACCTTTTGCAGTCCATTTATTCAGCACTTGTCAGGCATATCAGGTCCAATTTATTTTCATACAAGCTGTTTATTTCATACATACGTTTTTTAAAATCAATTTTTCAGAGTAAAACGAGTTTAAAAGGCACTGAATCACAAAAGCACACTCAGTACTGTATCTCCAGCCAAGCCCCACCCCTTGTTCACTGTATTTTTCACATACCTCTTTATAGACGTGCATACTGATAAATCCTCTCCTGATCACTCGTTTTATCACCAATCTCCTCAGTAATGCGATCCAAGTCAGTATATTCGAAGCAATTAAAATTGAAGAGTCTGTTCCATTAGCACAGACAAAGAGGATGGTTGTCCTGCTACAAGCTTCTAAGTGCAAATGGTCCCTTGTCAAAGGAATACTAATGCAACCTCCTTTGCTGTTCCCCAGATCTTCCACATGACCTATGACCTGGCGAGTGCGATGGTGCGGATCGTGAATCTTATCGGGATGATGCTGCTGCTGTGCCACTGGAGCGGCTGCCTGCAGTTCCTGGTTCCAATGCTGCAGGATTTCCCTCAGGACTCCTGGGTCTCCAAGAACAACATGGTGGTGAGTGCTCATGCTGTGCTACATGCCTGTTTTCCACTCTAAATCAACACTAGTTCAGTATTTACAGGGGCAAATGAAAAATGGACTGGGTGAGACAATCCGTGAGGACTATCAATGAGAATCGTGCCCAATCACACTTTTAGAACCAGTTATAAGACAGCATGGTTGTGGCTCCCATTTACACCATAATGCGTCAACATCACAACTGGAAATGAGTTCCAAGAAACCTTTTTGGCAAATGACCCTTGAGTCCACCATGTTTGAGTCTGCCATCTAATGTGAGCCAGGGAAGTATAATTGACAGCTACATCAGTTGGATTCCACGGGTCTGTTCATGGGCGGAAAAACAATTATACAAAACAATGATAACAGGCTGTAAAGGGTTAAACATTTCTTGAGCTGGATGAAGTTTAGTGGAATTAATGTGACTACATCTCTCTTCTGGTCTTCTGAACAGCATGCTGAGTCTGATTAAGGCTGAATCTGCCACTCCTTGAATTGCATCTGCAGCAAACGTCTCTCCCTAGATTACCTTCTCTCTGTTTTGTATTCAGCCTTTCCTCTCACAACAGGCTCTTTGCCGCTTTGAGCCTCTCTCAGGGACTTCTTAAACGTCCTCATCACAGACTCTCTCCCTCAGGTTTCACATTCTCATTAGAGCCCAATACAGTGCTGCCCTTAATAACTCGCACCCGGTAATTTCAGAAAAGCAATCAGTCATTTACGATATCTGTCTGAATGCACTGCTTCTAGTTCATTAAATACTTCATTAACTTTTAATAACAATACACTGTTTTAATACACAACTTTATTTATTTTGTTTTATATTTTTTTTTTCAACTTTTTTTATTAAAGCTTTCCTTTTTGAATTAATTGATACAAAACTTAAATAAATATGTAAATATGATATTATAACATTCGATTTTGACATGTAGCTTGTGTTTGCTATGACAATGCAAACAAAGTATCGCTGTTCTATGATCATTTAAAAGCTAAATCCACCTCCGCAGTAGGATCAAAATAATCCTGGTATTTTGGATGAAAGTAATCCTGATCTCCTCTTTAAATTCTGAAAAACCCAACTGCAACATTTCATTGTGATTAAAAGTCTGATTGGAGAACCAAAATGAACTCTGGATCACAGTAATCCCGATCGCATTTCGATGTTTTGAAAAACCCAATTACACAATATAGTCCAGATCAAACGCCAAAATCCAATTACCAAAGTCCAAAGCCCAATAACCAAAGTCTTGCAAAACCGTCCCCTAAAAAATTTGACTTCTTAATTGTAATTCTTTGTAATCTGGATAAATGTAATCCAGCAGTGACATTTCTGAACAAACGGATCAAAAAGGTCCAGATAAAAGTAATCTTGATCACAAAATATAAGATTACAAAATCCGAATCTATGTTCTCCAGCTTAAAAGTTTTGAAAAACCGACCCCCGATTAACTTTGACCGCCACACACTGGATCTTGTGCATGTAGCCCTCAGTAGAAAATTAAAACAATTCTCCAAGTATTTGATGGCAACTTTAAAACATTTTGTGAAATCTTATCAGAGGTTTTCTGCTTCGGAGCTCATTCTATCTAGTGCACATTGGACCGTGGAACCAAAGATCTGATCACTTTTTCTCTGATAAAGTTTGGACCCCATCCACACTGGCATGCAACTCACAGGCAGGTACTGGGATTCTCCAGGCGTAGTACTGCATTATTGAACACTTCCAAGAGGTAAATATGTACCTTGACACAACAGAGCTCACCATCCTCTTCAACATTCTCACTAATGGTGAACAGATTCCATAAGCTGCATGGATACTCCTCACAACCAAGCGAAACAAAACAGCATTTTATAGCCTTCCATGTGCTCAGCAGTGTGTTGATTGCTGGGGACTGGCTCAGCCAGTGATGTGGTGGAGGAGAGAGGCATATTCCAGGTTGACAAAGTCGAGCTACCAAAACTATTAGCTGTCTTGATACCCAAGCTTTCGACATCCTTTTTCAGTGTCGCTGCATGTTTCACCACAGTGTGTGCTGGGCAGTTAGCAGGTAAGATGTTGGGCTTTTCTTTTGTCAATCTCTGATGCACAGCATTGCGTTTGCTGTAGTTGATGTTAGCATTGTCAGAATGGTATGAAGAAATATAAATTTGTGACTGCTGAGTTTGTTAAGCAAAGCACTTGAGATGCTTTCTGCTATTCACTGTATTCGTAAAAGTCACCCTTATGGAACAAACATATATTTTTAATATATGGTAGAAAAGTATGATCCTTATACTTTTCATTTATAGAAATTGGCCCTTTTTTACATTTTTAAAATATATGGGATATATTCAAAATATATTTTAGTCTGCAATCCATATATTTATTTTATATTGATTACAGACTAATGAAAATCTATGGTGCACCACATATTTTCAACATATAAAATAAATATATGGATTACAGACTAAAATATATTTTAAATATATCCCATCTATTTTAAATATATAAAAAAGGGGCCACTTTCTACAAGCCTATAGGAAGTATTCACCCCCTTGGACGTTTTCATAGTTTGTTGTGTTACAACCTGAAATATTGATGGTTTTAAAAGGGATTTTTTTCCCCTTTGATTTACACAACCTACTCAACACTTTGAAGAGGCAAAATAATTTTGTTGTGAAACAACAGTTAATGAAAAATAAAAAAAAAACTGAAGTGTCTTGGTTAGATAAGTATTCACCCCCCTGAGTCAATATATGGTAGAACCACCTTTGGCAGCAATTAGAGCTGTGAGTCTTTTGGGGTAAGTCTCTACCAGGTTTGCACATCTTGATCGTGCAATATTTGTCCATTCTTCTTGGCAAAATTGTTCAAGCTCTGTCAAGTTGGATGGGGATCGTTGGTGGACAGCAATCTTCAAGTCACCACAGATTTTAATCGGATTCAAGTCTGGGCTTTGACTGGGCCACTCTAGGGCATTCACTTTCTTGTTTTTATGCCACTCCAGTGTCGCTTTGGCTGTGTGCTTTGGGTTATTGTCCCGCTGAAAGGTGAATCTCTGTCGCAGTCTTAGGTCTTTTGCAGACTGAAGCAGGTTTTTCTCAAGAATTTGCCTGTATTTAGCTTCATCCATTTTGCCCTCTACCCTCACAAGCTTCCCAGTACTTGCCGATGAAAAGCATCCCCACAGCATGATGCTGCCACCACCGTACTTCACAGTAGGGATGGGGTAACCTGGGTGATGTGCTGTGTTGGGTTTGTGCCAGACATAATGCTTTGAATTTAGGCCAAATAGTTCAATTTTTGTTTCATCGGACCACAGAATCTTTTACCACATCTTTTCAGAATCTCCCACATGTGTTTTTGCAAATTCAAGCGGAATTTTACATGGGCTTTTTTTTTCAGAAATGGCTTCCTTCTTGCCACTCTTCCATACAGGCCACATTTGTGGAGTATCTCAGCTATTGTTGACACATGGACAGTTTCTCCCATCTCAGCCATGGAAAGCTGTAGGTCTTTCAGAGTTGTCATTGGCCTCTTTGTGGCTTCTCTGACCAAGACCCTTCTTACCCAGCTGCTCAGTTTGGGAGGACGGCCTACTCTAAGCAGATTCTGGGTGGTGCCGTATACCTTCCACTTCTTAATGATCGACTTGACTATGCTCCAAGGGATACTCGATGCCTTTGAAATCTTTTTATACACCCTCCCCTGATTTGTGCCTGATTTGTGCCATTTGTGACTTTATCCTGGAGTTGTTTTGAAAGCTCCTTAGTCTTCATGGTAGTATCTATATATATATATATTTTTTTTTATGCACTACCCAACTGTGGGACCTTACGAAGACAGGTATATTTAATCTGAAATCATGTGAACCACTTTTATTGCACACAGATGGACTCCATTTAACTTATTGTGTGAATTCTGAAGGCAATTGGTTGCACCTGAGCTTATTTAGGAGTGTCATAGCAAAGTGGATGAATATTTATTTAATGAAGACTTTTCAGGTTTTTATTTTTAATTAATTTGTTTTTTCACCCTCCCATTTTTTTACACATTGGAAGTGTTGAGTAGGTTGTGTAACTGAAAGGAAAAAAATAAGTTCAATTTAAATGCATCAAGATTTGAGGTTGTAACACAACAAACTGTAAAAACGTCCAAGGGGGGTGAATACTTCCTATAGGCACTGTATATATGAAAAATATAAGGATCATACTTTTCTACCATGTATTAAAAATATATGTTTTTTCCATAAGGGCGAACACTTTATCTTTTCAACATTGTTTCGTTGTGTCCAGCATTGAAACACTAAGGATGCATTTTGACACCTTTTATTTGAGGCATCACTGGAAATGGAGAAATATGGACCTGTGCTTTTGCTAAGATCATTAACAAACTCCAAGACAGCGAGGCTAGTACACTCTTCACTAAGGGTTCTGCCGCCTTCTGGCTACAGCTCATGGTTTTTGCAATTACAGGTGATGGTGAACAACGTTGTGGTGCACCTATGTCAGCTCTGGTGCCGCGACTTTTTAGTGTAATGTAATCATCTGGCTTGCTGAAGGAACTTGTGTTTTTTGTTTTTTATTTAACATCATAATCAAAGAAACTGCAAAATGATATAACGATAAGTCTACTGGAAGCCATAACAGAAGTACAGTATTTCATGTTAGATTTCAAAATTGCATATTTTTCAATTTGTGTCCATTTTTTGTTAAGTATATGGATAATTTCAAAATGGTATGTAATTCAATATGTCAACGTAACATTATTCAATAGGTTTATTTGGACAGGAAACAAAAATGAATTAATTCTATAGGGTGATGCAAACCTTTTGACCAAAGCTGCACAGTCAAGGAAGTGCAGGTTTGCATCCTGGCTGTGCATAGGGTTAGGGTTAAAGTTTGGGTTAGGGAGGTTAGGGAGGCAAAATCATCAGTGACTGTTTTCCCTTCAGAGGCAGGGAACTCACCAACATCTGCAGTCATCCTCCTGGGTGTAAAAAGATGATTAATTGTATATAGTACGTATTACATTTCAATAAAATTGAAATAAATAAATAAATAGCCTCTTGTGTATTACATATCAGTATCTGTTAAATATTTAATTGCATCTGACCAAAGTATGTGGTGGTTCCTTTTCTTTCCAAAGCATCGCTACAGCCTTTTTGGTAGTGAGTAATATGCTCAAGATTGATAGGGTTTGAATTTTGTTTAATTTGAGGTTTTCTGTAAGACCTAACAAAGACAAAGTGGGGAATTTAGTTAAAGAAATACCTACAATGGTGGATATATGTTTAAATATATTTTCCCAACATATGCTTCACTTTTTGCAGGTCCATAACATATAGAGAAGTGATCCATTCCCTTGATTGCAAAGCCAACAACTAGCAGATTTGAAAATGTTTCATCTAAATAGTTTGACAGGAGTATAATAGGTTCTATTAACTATATTAAATTGATTTCTCTTTCGCATGTGTAGATTAATTTTTAATACTTTTACATATACAAGACCAGCCATTCTCTGAGAATGTAACATTTAACAATTTTTCACAAGCAATTCTGACTTTACAATCTTTGAGGATATTATCTCATTAAAAGCATACATTTTTGATGCAGTGTGTACATCATTTTTATTATTAGTCAAAAATATTTCTAAAGCTGTCATAGTTCGATAAGTTAGGTTCTGGCCTAACATTTTCACTAAAGCATCTTTAACATGGCTATAAATTCTAGGGCTGTGCATTTGAATATTAACCCCTTCGCTGCTAAGGGTTTTTCCACCCACAGTGTTAAAGGTTTTTCTTGAATTTGGGACTGAATATTTTAAAAGTCAAATTTCTCACAGGTCTCTAAAGGAAACATAAGAAACCTATATATTGTTTCTTTTTCAACACAACCTGAACTTTTCAATGATATAATTTACTTGGGGGAAAAAAAGTGTAGAAAAAAAGTAGGAGTTAGTATTTTTCTGTCATGGCTGCGTCAACATTTGTATTAATAAATAATAATAATTAACATTTAAAACAGAACATCGTCAGGTCAATATGTAAATCATACATATTTTTAAATGTAGACTAAAACTAAACTCAAAGTATAATTTTGAAAGAACAAATGTCCTAAAATCACTTGTAGCCTTTAGGGCACCAACATATTATAATATTATTATTACTGCGGATGGTGCAGCATAGCCTGGGACAGTATACAGCAATCAATAACGATTGATCAGTTCAGAAAATAACTGTTGAAAATAAAATACAATTTACCAAAATATCTCCAGTGGGTCTGTTAAATGTTGTAGCCATCTGGATTTACTCAAATCAAACCACAATTCGAAATATAAAACAATTCAATTTGTTTATTTGACTTACTGGATTCCAGACTGAACAAGACGGAGAAATCCTATAGGCCAGTTTAGCATCAATAATTCACTGTTTGATTGACGTGATCAATCCACCATTCATGTTTTGAGAGACTATACCTTTCCACACATATCCTAAAATGTCGGAAGTGATTGGTCAAACACAGTGTGCCCAAGCACTTCGATACTACCGCATGCGCCACGGTACAACAGAGACAACATACAGTAGTCAATAGCAATCGATCAGTTCTGAAAATAACTACTGAAAGTAAGATTAAGTTTGGTAAAATAGGTTCTTAAATCCCCTAAATGTTGTATCCAACAAAAGTTGCACCAATCAAAGCGCGATAAAAAATACCAAAGAGACCTTTTTGTTTGCTTGCTTGACTTCCGCACCCAACATTGAATAACACGAAGAAATCACACACAGGGCAGTTTACACGTCAATCATGCACCTTTTAAATGACCAATACACCATTCACATATTCTGAGAGCTTAAACCCTTCTACACACTCTGTAAATAAAATTGAAGTGATCGGATGCTCACAGACGGCGCTACAGTGAGATTTATTTTAGGATAAATGCTAACACTTTATGAGGAATTTTTTAGGGGGTCCGCCATACTCCCCCTAGCACTGAAGGGGTTAAATGTATCTTTTTAAGATCTAAGGGAGGTAAATGAACCATTGAAGTAAATATCACCAGCTGTAGTAATACCTAGGTTCTCCCACCTTACATCAATTTGTTTCAATAGAAAACGTTATGATGGATTATTCCATAACCCTGAAGACCTATATAACACTTGACACGAGTTTGTTAAACTTGCTCTCCTTTTAAACCCATGTGAGATTGAGATACTATAGGATGGGATCTATGGAGGTTGGGTGGGTCATGTATTGCTACATCTTGACGATTCATGAGCTCAATTACATTTTGCTCTTGACCAATCCCACCAGGATCTTTGGCATAAGCAGTTAAAAAACGATACCAATGCATATTTTGTATGCCCAAGCTACCATTTGCGTTGCTATAAAAATGTCTCTATTTTATCTTTAGTATGATGTTTAGTTTTACTGTTTCTGTCATATTTGTATGACTAACTATGCCTAAATATTTAAATCTATTACTGGGCCAAGTAAAGTTATATAATTTTAATTGTTTTAAGGAAATTGGGATTTAGATACCAATAGAGCTTCAGATTTCACATAATTTATAGAATATCCTCATATTGTGATATTGTATCGAATATTACTGGCAATGAATCTGATGGAATTTTGATCGTTAACAGGATGTCATCTGCATAAAGCATCAATTTGTCACAAGAATTAGGGGGGTCTATTCCTTGAATTCTCTCATTTTGCCAAATGCTAGCTGCTAAAGGTTATAAGCCAATGATAAAATAGCAGTGGAGATAAAGGACATCCTTTATGAATATCCCTTTCTAAAATAATTGGATCTGATGTACAATGTGTTGTACAATATTTTGTCTAATTTCTGAAGATTTGCCCCAAAACCAAATTTTCCTCTAGAAGTAAGCAATTCCATTCTAATTTATCAAAGGCTTTCTCAGCAGCTAGAGAAACAGCCATCATAGGAACTTTGCTGTCTCTTGTTTGATGAAGTTAAATTGGACCACACAGGAAGTTGTGTGGTCCAGAAGGCTGTGGTCTAGGAGGTTGTGTGGTCCTGGAGGTTGTGAGGTCCAGAAGGCTGTGGTCTAGGAGGTTGTGTGGTCCTGGAGGTTGTGTGGTCCAGGAGGCTGTGTGGTCCAGGAGGCTGTGTGGTCCAGGAGGTTGTGTGGTCCAAGAGGTTGTGTGGTCTAAGAGGTTGTGTGGTCCAGTGGTTAAAGAAAGGGCTTTAACCAGCGACCGGTTTTTCAAAATGTTGGTAATTGGATTTCCTCTTTTTCATCTGGATTAAATTGTGCAATTGGGTTTTTCAAAACAACAAAATGCGATCGGAATTACTGTGATCTAGATTTTGTTTTGGTAATCCGATCGCAATTTTAATCACAATTAAATGTCGCGATTGGGTTTTTCAGAATTTAAAGAGGCGATCACAATTAGTTTGATCCAAAATACCAGGATTATTGTGATACTAGCTTTTAAATGATCACAGAACAGCAATATTTTGTTGGAATTGTCATAGCAAACACACGCTATATGTCAAAATCGAATGTTATAATATCATATTTGCATATTTATTTAAGTTTTGTATCCTTGCAAGCAAAAAAGGAAACCATGTATTCAGTGGCATTAATAAAAAAAGAAAGCATACGCATACGTCTCCTTAAAGACTCTCGACTGACGAAGAAGACGATGAAGATGTCTAAAAACAGATATACACTTTTTTCAAAAGTTTTATTTTTATTCAATTTAGATTTAGTTATTTAATTTTGGCATACATAAAATAAAATTTGTCTGCATGCGTTATATGTGCACTAACATTAAAAGTGATTTGTGTGATTTTTGTTTAAGAAAATTATATAAAACAATACAAATAAAGTTGTGTATTACTCATTATTACCACAATCTTATTTATTTTGTTAAATTAGGCTATATCATAGATAATGGCCTCTTAAAAAACTATACACTATTAAGAACTAGCCCACTTCAAAAAGCTGGATTTTGCAATCGTGATTATTTGTCTAGTTAAATGTAATCCAGCAGTGACAGTTTCTGAAAAACTGGATGAAAATGATCCAGATAAAAGTAATCTCGATCACAAAATACAGGATTGCAAAATCCGGATCATTGTTACCCAGATTAAACATTTTGAAAAACTGGCCCCAGAGGTCCCAGATTCAAATCCCGGTTCAGTCACTGACTCATTGTGTGACCCTGAGCAAGTCACTTAACCTCCTTGTGCGTCATCTTTCGGGTGAGACGTAAGTAGCTCTGCAGTTGATACATAGTTCACACACTGTCGCTGTAAATCATCTTGGATAAATGTGTCTGCTAAATAAACAAATAATAAAAAGTAACAAATTCTGGATATGTCTTGATGAAAATCTGTTTTTCAAAAACTATTTGATCTGGATGTATAATATTGTACATTTCATTTTTAAGCCGATTTGCTAAGATATGAGAGAGAATCTTAAAATCACATTGTAAAAGTGATACTGGTCTGTAATTTTTACAATCTAAGAGGTCATGATTTTGTTTGGGGAAAAGAGTAATGTTTTGCTAAATGCATTGACTGGGAGATTTTTAGTTTTAAATGTATAGTTGCTTGTTTTTATAGATCTAATGAGATTATTTGCTGATAATGCATGTACAGTGGCTTGCGAAAGTATTGACCCCCCCTTGGCATTTTTCCTATTTTGTTGCCTTACAACCTGGAATTAAAATGGATTTTTATTTGGATTTCATGTAATGGACATACACAAAATAGTCCAAATTGGTGAAGTGAAATGAAAAAAATTGTTTCAAAAAATTCTAAAAAATAAATAACGGAAAAGTGGTGCGTGCATATGTATTCACCCCCTTTGCTATTAAGCCTCTAAATAAGATCTGGTGCAACCAATTACCTTCAGAAGTCACATATTTAGTTAAATAAAGTCCACCTGTGTGCAATCTAAGTGTCACATGATCTGTCACATGATCTCAGTATATATACACCTGTTCTGAAAGGCCCCAGAGTCTGCAACACCACTAAGCAAGGGGCATCACCAAGCAAGCGGCACCATGAAGACCAAGGAGCTCTCCAAACAGGTCAGGAACAAAGTTGTAGAGAATTACAGATCAGGGTTGGGTTATAAAAAACTATCCAAAACTTTGAACATCCCACGGAGCACCATTAAAGCCATTATTAAAAAATGGAAAAAATATGGCACCACAACAAACCTGGCAAGAGAGGGCCACCCACCAAAACTCACGGACCAGGCAAGGAGGGCATTAATCAGAGAGGCAACAAAGAGACCAAAGATTACCCTGAAGGAGCTGCAAAGCTCCACAGCGGAGATTGGAGTATCTGTCCATAGGACCACTTTAAGCCGTACACTCCACAGAGCTGGGCTTTACGGAAGAGTGGCCAGAAAAAAGCCATTGCTTAAAGAAAAAAATAAGCAAACATGTTTGGTGTTCGCCAAAAGGCATGTGGGAGACTCCCCAAACATATGGAAGAAGGTACTCTGGTCAGATGAGACTAAAATTGAGCTTTTTGGCCATCAAGGAAAACGCTATGTCTGGCGCAAACCCAACACCTCTCATCACCCCGAGAACACCATCCCCACAGTGAAGCATGGTGATGGCAGCATCATGCTGTGGGGATGTTTTGCATCGGCAGGGACTGGGAAACTGGTCAGAATTGAAGGAATGATGGATGGCGCTAAATACAGGGAAATTCTTGAGGGAAACCTGTTTCAGTCTTCCAGAGATATGAGACTGGGACGGAGGTTCACCTTCCAGCAGGACAATGACCCTAAGCATACTGCTAAAGCAACACTCGAGTGGTTTAAGGGGAAACATTTAAATGTCTTGGAATGGCCTAGTCAAAGCCCAGACCTCAATCCAATTGAGAATCTGTGTTATGACTTAAAGAATGCTGTACACCAGCGGAACCCATCCAACTTGAAGGAGCTGGAGCAGTTTTGCCTTGAAGAATGGGCAAAAATCCCAGTGGCTAGATGTGCCAAGCTTATAGATACATACCCCAAGAGACTTACAGCTGTAATTGCTGCAAAAGGTGGCTCTACAAAGTGTTGGGGGTGAATACTTATGCACGCTCAAGTTTTCTGTTTTTTTGTCTTATTTCTTGTTTGTTTCACAATAAAAAATATTTTGCATCTTCAAAGTGGTAGGCATGTTGTGTAAATCAAATGATACAAACCCCCAAAAAATCCATTTTAATTCCAGGTTGTAAGGCAACAAAATAGGAAAAATGTCAAGGGGGGGGTCAATACTTTTGCAAGCCACTGTAGCCAGCACAGTGGCTTTCTTATTAGAGCAGCAAAAAATGTGTCCATATTATAAACCATTTCGCATGTCTCTGAGATTTTGTTATGATTTTGTTTTCACACATTTATGATTCAAAACGCATGCAGACAAATTACCCACTTTTCTTCTTATAATGCAAGAAAAGCAGGTATACACCTCACATCATAGCTGTGCTAAACTAAATCTACCTTGCCTGCTTGCAGAATTGTCGGATCAAAACACCAACTCTCTTGATAGCTCTACAGACAGGATACTGCTCCCTTGTGAATTGTATTTTTTTTGTAGGAGCCATTTTAAATCAGGAACAATCGACACAGAATGAATTTTCTGGAAATAAAGTGAGCTTTTTTGTTTATTCTGTTTCAGACAGGATATAATAAACAGTAACATTCAATCTGGTACCAGTCATTAGTAGTCACCATTGCAGAAAAACATCTTTGGGAGGGAGATTAAATATTGTTACTTTATTTTTTTAGTTTATTTTTAGGATAGTGGAATGCGCTCCAGCAGGGGTGCACAATTTTGGGTTGGGCTTTGTTCCACCTGAACCAGAAATGACTCAACTGAACCAATTTAAGCGTTTTCAAGGTCAGTTCATTATTTGATGATATTTATAAAACCCGAAGGGCTCCAAACCTCTAGGAGCAGATTTGTGCTCCCTCTGCACTAGGAATTGGTAAAATATCATGTAAAGCTTCAGAAAAATTAATCTAACTGAACTCACACCTCTGATTGCTGAGATTGCCGTTGTTGTCAAACTATGTGAATGCGTGCGATACCGAACCCTGAGACTACAGATAATATAAGTATAACTGTGTGATGGGGTACTCCCCGCCCCTATGCATAATATGTATATGTATATTATTATTATCTATTATTATTATAATAATATAATTAGTAATGATAATAATAATAATAATAATAATAATAATAATAATAATAATAATAATGTATTTAAAATATGATGACGAAAGCTGTCCGCTGTATAATTTTGGGTTTATCAGCAGGGAGAGGGTTAACTTCCTCTCCCTGCCTTCACGTGTGGAATGTAGGTATTCAGGAGATAAAAGATCGCTGATGGTCTCATGAGCTCTTGACCACGTGCTATATAAGGTCTCGCTCTCATAATGTGTGAGTTGGAGAGAGACGTGTTGCAAAGGAACAAAACAAACACAACTCTACTTATTGTGAACCATCCTGAAGGTACTCGAGTCCTTTGTTTCTTTGTGTTTGTTTTGTTGCTTTTTAAAAGTCTTTTGTTAATTTATATTTATTAAATAAATAGACTGCTCAGCCACACAGTGTTGCCCTGCATTCCTGATTCTGAGTAGTGCTTCCTGGCTTGACATCATTCACCACCAGCTAACCTGTCCACAAACTGTTAAAAAGAAACATTGATGCTCAAAAGCAATTCAAGGAAATGTGGAGGTTCATTGAAGAGAGTACATCACTTCAGAGGCTGTGCGTCAAGTGTAATGAATCTTTTACACTGGTATTTATATTACACAGTTAGACATGTTTATTCTCTCATGTAAAACCCAAGCAAATGCAGCAAATAAAAAAATATGTATGTTTTAAATAGATCTTTTACAAATGCTTACTGGACACAGTACTAAGATTTTTCATGTTCTACCGTTTATCAATAATCAAATAATATGGCACCCAAAACACAGGAAATAAAAGGTGTCAAAAATGAGGAAAGAATTTGAAAGGAAAAGAGATTAATAACTGGCCACATAAAAATTTAGCAGGGGGGGAGGGAAGAAAGCTTGAGCTGATCATATCTATAAAGAACTGTGGATTCTCTGAGTGTACTGTATATTCTGCTTTCTCTAATTTGAGATATTGCTTAAGTTCCCTGATCCACTGAACATGTGAAGGTTGGGCAGACCCTGCTGACTCAGAATCAATGTGGACATAGAGGCAACACAAAGTGAAAATGTCTTTACCACTAAGATTGAATTCGAATAGGGTGCAGCAAAGAAAATTGGGCACAAAATTCAGAATCTTAGAATAACGTAAATAGTGTCAGTAGTACTTTATATCAAATTAAGCACATTGTTGTCACTGTAGACCAGAGAACAGGTTTGGGAGTCTTGGGACTATACCAGGGTTGTGACTATACCAGGGTTGAGTCTTAACCAGGGTTGAGACTTTACCAGGGTTATGACTATTCCAGGGTTGTGACTATACCAATGTTGGGAGTGGGATGTGCTGCGCCAGTTGGCAGTGGTTCATTAAGCGGTTTATTAAAGCAGTCTCTAGTGTGATCATGGCCTCTGTAACATCTTGTCTTTCCCTTTGCAGAATGGCACGTGGGGTCAGCAGTACTCCTTTGCACTCTTCAAGGCGATGAGTCACATGCTGTGTATTGGCTATGGGCAGCAGGCCCCCAGCGGCATGACGGACGTGTGGCTCACGATGCTCAGCATGATCGTGGGCGCCACCTGTTACGCCCTGTTCATCGGCCATGCCACAGCACTCATCCAATCCCTGGACTCCTCACGCCGACAGTACCAGGAGAAGGTAACGCTGTCACTCTCATATTTATTGATTTGCAACAAAAGCAGAGTCCAAACCCATCAACCAATAAAGATGAAAACATTATATGACAAGCGCTATCTACTTCACACGGCTGTGAAACTGGTTAGACCAAAATAACTGCTAGTATTCCCAGGACAGTACTGTCATTTGTTTTTATATGTGGGGGTCCCCATGCCAACGTATCCCAAAATATGTCACAAATATTGTTTGTTCTGTAAGTACTAGGGTTTGTGCAGCTTTTTTTCTGTGTCTGAGATACCCCTCATAGTTATCAGGGAAATACATAGAAAATTGCATGGGCTAAAACACTAGCAGGTATTTTGCTTCCAGGTCGTGTCATACGGTAACTCTTGTATACTGTGTGTCATTTTCATTGCTATTGGTTGATGGGCCATAAATCACCCCTCATGTCAACTGTCTAATCTTTCTTTTATTAGTGATACATTTTATGTTTATTTTATTTAAAAACTATAAAGTTTGTTGTGACAGGGAGTACCCTGTCACAGGTTCTTGGTTGCATGTGTGCCTTTATGGAAGCAGCTGGGACGCACAACAGGAGACGTGTTGCTAAGCAACTAATTGAGCAGGTAGGCTCGCCCAGTGCTGAGCTGATTGGGAGGTCTGGATTGGCTGGGGGGTATGCTTGGGCAGGCTGCTCACAGCTCAGAAGGTTGAGGCTACTGCACGACTATAGCCATACAGACAGGTGCTGAGTGAAAGCTCACTGTGTCGATATCGAGGAGGTGAGTGTCCGCTCTATGGCGAGAACTACTACATAAAACCCTTTCACTACAAGACAGTGCTCCTAGAGTCGCCGTGAGAATGCCGGAACTCTGGATGCCCATAAGTAGGTCTGTTTAAGGGATGTTGATCCCAAACACTATAGTGTAGTTGGTTCCTGGAGTGGGACGCTCCCTTTAGTGGGACTAGCACTCACGTTGTGTGGCAAACATTTATTTGTAGCTTTGTTTTCTTTTCTTTATTAAATCTAACACTAGGGTTACCATTGCTGGTACTCGAGTGGCAGCACCTGTGTTGTATTAAGTTTGCATACCTGTGCAGCATGTCAAAACCCAATGCTCTGTGTCTGCCTCAGTATTATTCAGTGACAATCCACATATGTAACATCACCCTGTTACACTTCTATAGTCCATGTTTAAATTTGCGAAGTACTGGTAGATAATACAACATTTAGAGTCATAATCATTCATCTGTGTGTTTGCAAATGTTTAAATGGACCAGCTTAAAAGTATGCAAGATGTTCCCAAACTTCAGGAACCCTAATACAGCATATAAACATGATTCCTGGTATCAATACAGTTCAAATATATACATGATCTAAATGTTGCTGCTACGCTGCAGTGTCGATTCGAGCAATCTCCTGTCTATACCTGCCCCTGCTCCACTCCCCAGTGCCCATCCTCCAGTGTTAATGAGCTATGTGTGCAGTGGCCAGCCCGCCTGCCCACATGACTCACCTAGCACTCTACACCATAGAGCCTTACTAAGTGAAACCGCTACAAACACCACTTTTGTTTACCTCATAAAATATAATTTATGAACACTGTTGCAAGACAATTTGAAGGTTTCCTTCATTAAAGTCTTTTTTGCCCATGAGAGCCCAGGGAACACTATAATTAAACACATACACAGTACTTAGGCACTAGAATCCTCTTTTTAATTGTGTGAAGTTTCAATTCACTACCTGTGTATTGCTTTGCTTAGGGGGGTGGCGCTGGATTTATCTCACACAAGACGCCATCAAGGATTGGTACGGCTTTGCTGACAACATTTTCTGCCCAACCATGTTTCTAAAGACCAGTGCCCCTTTCACAGTTTCTCAGTTGCAATAATTTATTTGATGGATTACACTATGTAACACAATTTTTGTTCCTGGGTAGTAAGTGTTATTTCCTAATTGCTTATGCCTCAAAAGTATAGAAAATGGCTATTATTCCTCACAAACTTTGCTTTTGTGACCAGGACAGTGATATTTTGAAATGTACCTATTTCCAGTGAGAAAACGGTCTTTTCGTTCACATAAAGTCAGAAAAAAACAACATATGAATCCAAATTAACATGTATTTATACTAAAGTAATACAAAAATGACTGCAAAAGATTTAGAAGTGAGTAGTTTTTCGAGATTTACGATTATACTGTAAATCACTTTCACGAATCAGCCCCCAAATGTAGTCTCCCATCATGTTCTCGTTATACTGTCCTTGGTAGCGGCGTTCAAAGTCCAGTATATCCTAGTGGAAGCGCTCGCCTTGCTCTTCCGAGTACGCTCCCATGTTCTCCTTGAATTTATCAAGATGAGCATCAACGATATGGACTTTGAGGGACATCCTACAGTCCATTGTGCTGTACTTCTTCACCAGAGTGTCAACCAGCTCCACATAGTTTTCAGCCTTGTGATTGCTCAGGAAGCCCCGAACCACTGTTCCAAGCTGTTCCAAGTCACTTTCTTCTTACTAGTGAGCTTCTTGGAGAATTCATTGCACCCAGGATCTTCTTTATCTGTGGTCCGATGAACACACCGGCTTTGACCTTTGCCTCAGACAGCTTAGGGAAGAAGCCTTGAAGGTACTTTAAGGCTGCCGACTCCTTATCTAGAGCTCTGACAAATTGTTTCATAAGGCCCAATTTGATGTGCAGTGGTGGCATCAGCACCTTCCGGGGGTCCACCAGTGGCTCCCACTTGACGTTGTTCCTCCCCACAGAGAACTCGGTCCGCTGTGACCAGTCCCGCCTGTGGTAGTGCACCTTGGTGTCCCTGCTGTCCCAAAGGCAAAAATAGCAGGGAAACTTGGTAAAACCACCTTGGAGACCCATCAGGAATGCCACCATTGCAGTCTTTTGATGCCATCTCAGAAAAATGCAGATATGTATCCACTTAGGCAGCTGGAACCAAACTGAACTGGTGGGCTTAAGGCCCCTGTATTTATACTACTATTTATATTACTGGAAAGTTCTAGAAGTTACTCCAAGTTTACTCAGCACTGAATCTATCTGGAATGTTCTGGAAAATAGGTAAATTTCAAAATATCGCTATCCTGGTCACAAAAGCAAAGTTTGTGGGGAATAATAGCCATTTTCTATACTTTTGAGGCATAAGCAATTAGGAAATAACACTTACTACCCAGGAACCAAAAAATAAATAAAATTTGTTACACAGCGTTATTAGTGTCTCATAATAATTAACTATTGATGTCATTCATAGCTATTAATCACTCAACTGTCTTCAATTAGGAAATCCTAAATAAACTGAAATTCAATGACAAATGTTTGGGGGGGGGGGGGGCACTGCAGAATGTTTACTGTGGTACACTTTCATAAGGACTCATTTTCTCTACCCTCTTCACTGGAATGGAGATGGACCAAGACAGGGAACATTGACTCAAACCCATGCAACTAACATGCTATTCAGAGGAACAGTGTTGAAATAGAGGGGGTTTAGTACTGTATAAGACACTGTAGTCAAAGCCTTCATTATATAAAACCAATTTGCAGACTGCATATTACTGAAGCAATGATTTCTAATACAACCTAATGCTCCCTAATCCACCTCACTGATGTTGCATTTGCCCAGTCACTAATTTGTGACCTTGATTTGGTGGTGGTGATGTTTGACACGCGCACTGATACAGCACATCTGAAAATGAAAAAGTCGTTCAGCAGCTGGAAACCAGCAGGGCAGCTGCCAATCTGAATTGGGGTGCTGTGAGGGAAGAGGTGGGAGTAGAAGGGACAGGGGAATAGAGAGAGCACTACCCAGCTCACTAACAAGAAAAAATGCAAAGCCCGATAGAGAAAGCACTGCCCTTCTCATTAACAAAAGAAAACACACATAGTGCTCTGCATAGTGACAGTATATAAAGTCACACAGAGGAGACAAGTTTCCAGCTGCAAGTTGTGGCATGCAGGCTGCCAATTGCATTAACAACTCACTGCTGCTTTCTCACTTCCCAGCACACAAAGAAATAACAATTAGCAATTAAAAAGAGCCCTTCTGGGCACAGTTAACAGGATCCCTTCCCACAGCAGAGGAGACTCCTGGGGCTGGTGTTCAAAAGTTCATTTGTTTTTGTGAAACTTTGTTTTACTCTTTTATGGAGTACTAAGCAAGGTTTTCGAGTCAGTGTTCTTACCTGTATGCCTAGGGATTGATGAACCTGTCTGTACATATTTCATACTTTAGAGTTTTGCATATATTTACAGAAGCACGGGATGCAGCTTGCTAAAATACTTCTTTAGCACAAGTTATATAATGTACCTGGGGTATATGGAGGCTGGTCTGCTCTACTCTCTTTCTGCCATTTTAGAGTTTTGCATATATTTAGATAACTGCTTGAAAAGGACCTTTTTAGCAGTTATTAAGAGTATCAGACCATGGGGCTCTATGCAGACCTGCCAAGCACACATTATAACTCTAGTGGATGTAGGTCATTGTGATCTTCTTTTTCCGTTTTGTATTCCCAGTGGTGACTGGGGATGACTGTCACTGCCTTGCTGGTCTAATTTAATAATGTCAAAAAGGAGGTATAATCACGCTTTCTGTAATTACATCTCTTTTCATATTTTCCTCTTTACTCTTAAATGACATTTTCACATTGCATATCCCTTCAACCTGGATATATAAATTATTGGGGCATTTTCAACACAATATAATGTGGGATTTGAAAGGCGACTTGTTCATTTCCATCAGTCAGCCCCATCTTGCACTACTGGAGGAACTTACCTAATGAGCATCCAATGCAAAGGTGCTAGAGGCAGGTTTTAAACCTCTATATAAATATGCAGGCTGAACATGACTACTGTGATTATAGTATACTACAAAGCAAACATGGAGGTTGGTGAATTCATGTACATTTACAATTACACATGCATACAGTTGTTGATGTTTGGCTGCAGAATGTGGATTGCATACTGCAGATGGACCCTGCAGTGGCCCAGTTTGATCTCGGGATGATAGAAGAGCTTTACATACTGCTTTCATCGCTCAGCTCAAACGAGGTTTAAAAAATCCTGCCCTTAAATGATTTTTGGGAAAATTTAATTCCAGACATTATTAAACACAAGCAAAGGGTATTCAATTTCAGTGAACCTGCCAGATAAGATGGCCAGCAGCCACTTTCATTTGAGATGATCCTGTCACCTCTGACCTTGCTGTCATTCAGCTGCATGAAAATGAAAAACAGCTTTAAAAATGTATCCGTTTCAGCTTTTAATTAGCGCACAACCCTGCTGCTCGCTGTATTTCTACACATCCACGTTTTCACATCATCCTAGGAGTAGGTAGAAAGTTGGCAACAAAAGATATAAGTTTTTAGAAACTCTAATGAGGTAGCTGAGATGTCTATTGGGAGCTGTGTTATTCCTCTGCAGCACAGGGAAGCTTGTCGAGTTAGGTCTGCCCTGCCCTGAAGTAATTGAATTCTATATTGCTTTTACTGAAGCTGCCAGTTTGATGGGATATTACTCTTTCTCTGCAAGATGGAACTCTGATTATCTCCCTAATGCTGACACTAATTTTATTTATTTAGCGAATAAGGGGTTTACTTATGGGCACACAACGAGGCAGATCTCTAGCCTTTAAACCACTGATGGTAATGGTTGGCATGGTTTACATTAAACTACCCTCTCATCTTCACCATGGCATTGGCTGGGGGCAATGTTTGTGTTTATGTGTGGATAAGAAGATGAGCAAGAATTTCCTATGAATGGTGTATATTTATCAAGCAATACAGTCTGACACAGCGATCACTACCTGCTATATGATTGACCACTGCTTTATAGCGACAGTTAGGTGTCCCTAGTACATAATAAAAAGGTAAATACCTTATAAAAGTTTCCCAAATTAAATTAAGTTTCCCAAGTTAAATGTGCAGTTTTTCCCATGGTTATACTATGCATTTACTATAGTTCACTAAGGTTTTAATATGTTTTACCATACGTCTCTGTGCTTTACAATGGGCGTCTACCCATTGGGAACATAATTGGCTGCCTGAGGAAATGAATAAGGTTTACAATAAGTGATAAAGCATCAGTATATTAATACATTGTTCTATCACAATTCTACACCTTGCACAAAGAAACAATGGGCTACGTTGTCTTAGTGAATTCACCTTGAGAAACAGGAACAGCCAGTGAATCCCATAGGAAGAGATTGGAATGTGTTTTCAAAATCCAAGGTTTATTGGAATGTGCTATAAATCTGGCCATCGTTAAAACCCTGTGTTCAGGATCCAAGAAGCTGTGGTGTTGGAACTCTGCCTCATCAGGGGAATACAAGTACAGTGACATTACTGGGGCAATCAATAGAGCTAAGTACTTGAAAAGGGCAAGATTATCTAGTCATGGATACCAAGCTATTTAGTAAGCAAGTGGTCCAATTGCATCAAATAGCAATCGAATTCCCTAAGATGTTGGAGAAAGTACTTCATTTTCATATGTAGGTCAGCATTTAAATTTGCAATTAATTAGTATGCATGGATGATTAGACTCTTGTCACAGTTTCCAGAAGAGACAATGAGTGTGTGAGTATCTGCGTGTATGTGTTTGTTTGAGCATTCTGCTGCAATTATAGCCTATCAAGTAAGGATCTTTCATCGTCAGACATTATGCAAAACTTTACACCTCTGATATACACAACAGCCTATATTCCAGGAAGCTGGATAAGTTTGGGGATACCATCTACAGGATGTCAGAGGTTTGGTGCAGAAGATAAAAGACGATGAATCACTGCGATTCCAGGAAAGTCTGGATGGCAGCTGCAGATTAAACGTCTAGATTAAAGTCTGCAAAATGATCTAAAACAGAAGCTTGTGAAGTTGCACAAGGCCTATGAAAGCATAGCAAAAAGAAGTAGCATGAAGAACCAGCTTTTATAAATATCCATTTTGGTTTGTGAAGAACTTATTCACGAGCGGAAAGAATGGTATACTTACAGCAACTAGGTGTGTGATGTTTATCTGTCAACAATAGAGAGACCGGTCATAGGTCATAAATTAGGAAATGTAACTGAGGAAGTCTAGTGCACTAAGGTTCAGATGGAAAAGACACTTATGGAGGGAGGTAGCACCGGCAGTGAGAACTAGGAGAAAGTGAGCAGCACAGGACCCGGTGAAGGATGCAAAGGCTGCCCTTCATATCAGTGACATCAAGGAGCTTCCTGACCAGGTCCACAAATTATGTTCTTTCCTCACTACAGAACATGAATGTGTTCACCACCTACCCTGAACCACATTCTTACAGGATGGAAGGTGGCTCTGAGCCAGCGTCACTTCATTTGGCATCATGACCAGGTGCAGCAGGAACTCTCTCTCTGTGGTTCCTAGGCTATTATCCTCATAACGGGGAGTCCCACAGCATAAACTCACTCTCTCTCTGGTTCCTAGGCTGTAGGAGGGTTGTCCAAACCCAGCTGTTTCTATCCACTATCCTTTTATTTCTGGTAAATTTATGGTTTAACCAAACATGCTAGTCCTGACAAGAACATGCAAAAGACCAAAACTGTATACTCTGTTCATTTAGTTTACATGTGACCAAGCCAATTGTTAGAGCCATTTACCACATATTCAAACAGAGCACCTAGTCTTGTTCTAGCAACTTACTTGGATGATGCTAAAGAGTCTGCAGCACTTCCTCCCCTATGACAGGTGCATTTTTCCTTTCTGAAAATTTCTCATGGAGTGAAGAGATTTGCGATCCATAGTTCTTGTTACAGCACTCGAAACAGATCATTTCAGTTCATTTCTTGTAGTATAATGCTGCATGTTAAAAGTCTCTATTCAAAATGTATCCAGCAACGTGGACAGGTTAAAACAGCAATTACCAGTGAAGGATGTGTGGTCCTTTCATGTCTCTTATCTAATAAGAAGTTATCCTCAGCTAGCCTGGCTTTCTCCCACTCCATCGTCTCCACTCTCAATTGTTCCCTGTCTCTTACTTTTCTATTAAATTAATCCTTTCTCTATGATCAAAGACTGTAGTAAGCTAGGAGCCATGTTGAACTCATGATACCTCTGTCAATGCTTTTCTGGCAGCTGCTTCATGTTGCACTGTGTACTGCTGCTTCTATCTGTATTTCTTTTCTTTCTCTTTTAATTGCAATTTTATCAATGCTCATAATATAGCAAGGATGATTTCATATAATCAATGTCACAGTAAGTGTTACATATCAGTCCTGGTAGTTAGCACTTCAGACTCCTATTCAAATGAAGGACAATGGTCCCAAAATTCATTTTTTAGCCCTGGCAACATTATCTTAGGTCCCCTGTTTCATCATTTCATCTTTGCTTGTGTTTTATGCTTTCTTTTGGGATTTGCAGATTTGCAATGCTTTTTGAAGTTGCAGGTGCTTCCTGGTAACTAATCACTTCCTGTATTGTTGTTCAAAATGACTTGATCAAGCTGTAAGATGACCACAAGCCCATATATCTGAAACAAGAACATGGATTTGAAAGCATTTGAGCACCTGTAATCTCTTAATTGTAAAAAAAAAAATACATCTCAGTCTCTAGAGCTGTTATAAAGTCTTTGAAACCTTGAAAAGTCCAGACTAACAAGCTTCTTTGGTCAGGTTAAATTCTAAAGTAATTACCTTCATACCTTCTTTGAAAATAAATAATGATTAATGGTTTTGTTGTTGTCTTTCTGTTTGTTTTCTCTTTCTGCTAGTACAAACAAGTGGAGCAGTACATGTCCTTCCACAAGTTGCCTGCTGACATGCGGCAGAAGATCCACGATTACTACGAGCACCGCTACCAGGGCAAGATGTTCGATGAAGATAGCATCCTTGGAGAGCTGAGCGACCCGCTAAGAGAGGTAAGACTACGCATATGTTTCCATCACATATATCTACCCTTGCCAAAAGCTGAAATCAGTCTCTGTTTTATAGTAGCTTAATGCACATAAACAATTCCACCCTCTGGCATGAATAGACTTACTCTTGTGCATAGAAATAACACACACTGGTATATTACAAATACCCAGAGGGCCATTTATTATATTCTTAACGTTACCTGACAGTGTATTTTCACAGTCAAAGAAATTGAATCTAAATTGGAATTTTTATTAAAATAGCAACAGTTGTATCCAAGTTTGTTAAATGTGTTACTGTCTTCATTGTTTTTGAGATGATTCTTAAGTATGGAAAAATGAAAACTCCACAGTCAGGTTTGCATTGTGCATTTCCTTGAGCACATTTACAATCTCTTTCCGACTGACTGGGCTCGACAGAAAATCATCTCCTTTTAAAAGCTCAATGAAACTTTCTACACAATGTAGCAACTTTTTTTTTTTTGTATATCCATCAACAACAAGCTGAACGTGTCACTGCAAGCCTGCCAACCAATCAGAACAAACTTGGACATGGCATTAGTGCGCTTTCCTCAACCCAGAAGCTCTATTTTGTAAGGTAGTCCATGGTTAGTGTTTATCGGGGTCATGTGGCACTGAAATTAATTGAATATTCACGCATATTCCTTTCTATACCAGTCAGGTACATAGGAACAGAGTTAGGTATTTGTATTGTTCAGCCCACTAGTTAACCCAGGTTACTTCAGATGCATATAAGGCATGTCTACACTACTCCCTGCACTCCTCATAGCTGAGAGATATTCACCAGAGTAAAATCCACACACCCTGAATGTTACTTACATAGAGCAACCAAGTATTAAAGGAGCATTCAAATCTAAAATGAAACAGAAACAAGCAGAAAACAATGCTGAAACAGACACAATGTTGATAAGGTGGGGAGGCTTGTGAATACGTTTCTTAAGTGCTTGTCCTTCCTGTGTTCACCCCTGTTGGTTGAGTTCTCTCAGTACACATTGTTTTTCTAGAAGTCTCCCTGGTGGAATCAATGGAGCCTGCTGGTGTTCAGTGTTCTGCTGCTCTGCTGTACTGACTCGTGTTCAACTCCTTGTCAATCGGAGTCAATTGTCTTACACAGCTCACTGTTTTGGTTTCATCCCTTTGCTCTGTACAGTTTGCTCCATTTCATGTGTATTTTTTAAAACATATAATAGCTGTTCTGATTACATTGTATATTATTGCTTTTGTTCTTTTGAAATAATGCATAAAAACAGAAGAAAGCAACCTGAAAGGTGCTTTATGAAATATATAGAAATATATTTGAGTTGATTTTATTCATAACTATACTTAAATTCAATTACAAACATTTCTTAATGTCTTTAATTTGCTTGTGTCTGTTGTGAATTGTATGTATTTGTTTCCATTCTTTCTGATTCGTTTCCAGAGTTTTCTCATTTTCTATATTAATCCAATCTTCAACACAATGAGAAAGGCTTGACATTATAAATTTACTTAGTATGTATTGATTTTATTTTGTATTTTCTGATTATCTAGAAATGCACACAAAATAATCACAATACTGTGGACTAGATATTAAATGGTAACCCTGTCCTATACACACAAGACAGCATGGGGCCCTGGACTAGATATTAAAGGGTAATCCTATCCTATACGCACAGGACAGCATTGGTTCCTGGACGATATTAAAGGGTAACCCTGTCCTATGCACACAAAAACACTGCTTTCAACACCTCTGCCTCTTCTCTCTTTGAAGGAGATCATCAACTTTAACTGTCGGAAGCTGGTGGCGTCGATGCCTCTGTTTGCCAACGCAGACCCCAACTTCGTGACCTCGATGCTGACCAAGCTGCACTTCGAGGTGTTCCAGCCTACAGACTACGTCGTGCGCGAGGGCACTGTGGGCAAGAAGATGTACTTCATCCAGCACGGCGTGGTCAGCGTCCTCACCCGGGGCAACAAGGAGACAAAGCTGTCTGACGGCTCGTACTTCGGGGGTGAGAGCTGCAGACACCTGCTTACAGTTCAGTAGCAGGCCAGTCCAAGTTAAACTAGCAGATACAGCCTAGCTACAAGAGCCAGATGCTTCAGATTTCATTTGCATAGTTGTTTTTAATGCACCATTACCTTTTTGATGTTTGCAATCATTTTGACTGGTTCTCTTTGTTAGGACTCAAATACAGTGCTTTTATTTTCTGACAGGTCTGTGTTAAGGAACTTTCCTCTGAGTTCAGGAGCTGCTCTTCAGTTCTAGCTGCCTGACATAGATATTTGTGGCCTACGCTAAATCAGTCAAATTGTATTCAGAGAAGTAAACGCACAAGTTTCCATTTGTGTTGCTGGCAGTACACTGCTGTGCACTTGGTGGTACAGTCACTTATTGCTATAAAGACACTTTGGCTGATCTGATAGACTTTACTTGCATGTCTATGGAAGACAACTAGAAATGAAGACTGTTTGTCACAGCAATGAACCTCTCCTAATGATTGCAGACATCAGTACAATAGAAGAGGACAGTAGCAGTTTGTATACCAGTATAACAGTGTCATGACAATCACATTTTATTTTATTCACACATCTGCAGGTTTGAAAACATGTTTTATCATTAAAATAAAAATCACATACTACATACAGCAGGTTTAAGAAAGCTCTCAGTTTACAAAGTTATAATTCTAGCATTAGCAGCCACATTAATATTAGTGTTTGAAGTTATGATGAAACTTCAAGTAACAACATTCTCTGTATTTATTCTGTACATTTGGAGTTGTGATATAGGCAGCAGTATGAAAGAAAGGATAATGTTTTTCCGTTTACACGTTCGAGCTCTGTGTCAGAGGAATGCGATATCCACAAAAACTGCCTCTCAAGCTGCTTCTCTTTACCTCGTATTAGGACAGAATCAGTTTACGAATGCTTGTTTATTCTTCTATGCACTCTAGGGGACAGTACTGCTTTTGGTTCTGTTCATTTTATCTGTGCAAGATGTCATTTTTGGCAGAAATACAAGAAATTAGAAAACTACAATTGTGTTCAGAAGATGGGAGCACAGACTTACGATAAAGCCACTGTCATGGCATCCAAACTGAATGGATTGCAGGCAGAAAAAGTGCCAGAAGCAGAATCACTCATTGCTATGCTCATAAATTAAATCTTGTGCTTTCCCAGTTAGCAAATATCTTACAGAATGCAACATATTTTTGAAAATGTAGAGGAATTGGCTGCATTTTTTAATGAATCCACAAAATGCACCAGGGTTCTTGATGAGGGAAACAACTCATTCCATGCGCTTTCCAATAATGTGGCCTGACAGTAATGCCTACCCAGGCATTTCATCCGCCGCACGTCACTGGATTAGCATTATGTCTTAAAGATGAGCACACTGCTCCTCACAAGTGGTCAATACCTCCCAGTCCTTAGATGATGAATAGAGGAAGGCAATCAATTCCAGATGCTGGTGAAGCTTAATTTGCATTTGCACTCCATGCAGAGCTTTTTGCATTAACACTCCATGTAGAGCTCTTCTGTGCACTAGCATTCCATGCAGAGCTCTTCTGTGTATAAGCATCCTATGCAGAGCTCTTCTGTGCACTAACATTCCATGCAGAGCTCTTCTGCGCACTAACATTCCATGTAGAGCTCTTCTGTGCACTAGCATTCCATGCAGAGCTCTTCTGTGTATAAGCATCCTATGCAGAGCTCTTCTGTGCACTAACATTCCATGCAGAGCTCTTTTGTGCACTAGCATTCCATGCAGAGCTTTTCTGTGCATTAGCATTCCATGCAGAGCTCTTCTGTGTATTAGCATTCCATGCAGAGCTCTTCTGTGTATAAGCATCCTATGCAGAGCTCTTCTGCGCACTAACATTCCATGTAGAGCTCTTCTGTGCACTAGCATTCCATGCAGAGCTCTTCTGTGTATAAGCATCCTATGCAGAGCTCTTCTGTGCACTAACATTCCATGCAGAGTTCTTCTGTGCACTAGCATTCCATGCAGAGCTTTTCTGTGCATTAGCATTCCGTGCAGAGCTCTTCTGTGCATTAGCATTCCATGCACAGCTCTTCTGTGCACTAGCCTTCCATGCAGAACTCTTCTGTGCATTAGCATTCCATGCAGAGCTCTTCTGTGCACTAGCCTTCCATGCAGAACTCTTCTGTGCATTAGCATTCCATGCAGAGCTCTTCTGTGCACTAGCCTTCCATGCAGAGCTCTTCTGTGTATGAGCATTCCATGCAGAGCTCTTCTGTGCACTAGCATTCCATGCAGAGCTCTTCTGTGCATTAGCATTCCATGCAGAGCTGTTTGTTGATTTACAGGCAAGAACTTGGTTGACAGGGTGAAGCCCAGACCATTTAATTTCAAAAGCTCCTCATTCATGTCGTCCATTTGCATTTACTTCAATTTCCATTCTTTGTAGGTCTATGGAAACATGTTTGGCAGCATGTAAATGTTTATGTTAATATATTTGAAATGTCATAATTTGCATAGTTTGCTTTTAATTCTTAAAGGCTGCTTGATCTTGTCAGAGCCTTTTAAGAGATATTTATTATTTTTATTTTCAGAAACAGTTTTACCCCGAATGTGTACCCTAAATTTTAAAGTAGAGCTATCAGTATGGTGACCTCCATCCACTACATTTACATGTAAAATATAAAGTTGGACATATACTGACAAGTCCCTTCACGCTTAGCTTGGGATCCTCTTATAAAGTAGAAAGGCTCAAATTAGATTTTCAGGTTTTTTTTTTTTTCTTATTTCAATGTTTGCAACCATTTTGAGTGGTTCTAATTGCCAGGCACTGACATATATACATAGGCTGGATCAGAGGCAGAGGCATGTAGTGAACACCACCTCCTGCAGAGCAAGTTTCCTTTGGCATTGCTGAGATCAGAAGTTCCTCACTAGATGGCACTCATGCATACTAACATAAAGACAATTTGGGAAATCTAGCTGATATCTCCATGGCTGCTAGAGCTAAAAAGCAATTTCAGAACTCAGGACAAAGCACACAGACACATGAACACAGATGTAGGGGAGTGAGTAATTGCAATAAGAATTCCTCAGAATGATTGAAATCATCAATATATACTATATATATATATATAATTATATATATATTATATATATATATATATATATATATATATATATATATATATATATATACACACACACACACACACACACACACACAAAAATGCAATTTGAAGCTGTATTAAAGTGGTTCTCTAAGCACATGTACAAATGTAAATTGATATACGTATGTCACAAAAATGCCTGCAGTGGGTGACGTCAGACCAGAAATAAGAACCAGCACAAAATAAACAGAGAGGTGGAGTTTTGGTGAAGCTGAGCTGTGCTCAGCATTTAATGATTCAACAAATGGAAAAATAAATGGTTATAAGACAAACAAAACACAGGATATGGCACTTCAGCCAAATAAATATACAAACAAAATGGACTACATGGACAAACAAAGTGAGCTGGTATTATTTACTAGAACTATTATTATTACCTTTGTCTCCAATCCCATTTTCCACTCACCGAACACACAACCCAGAGTGAGTGAAAACATGCTGCTTTTATGCAGCTGTAGTGAGACTCGATTGCTAATCAATCATTCAATTGGAGTCTCAGTACAACTGTATTTTGCCTGCACGTGAAGTGCTGGGCAATCCTCTTGCCTAAATACAAATATACATTTTAAACACTTGTGCGCATAACCCATATTATATCCTGCGTACCAATGATTATACACCAACATTAACACACAACACGCAACATACAACACCGAAATATACACAGGGGTGGGGCAACATTGCCACAACGTACAGTGTAGCGTACAGGTGCTCCTGATGTGTTCAGTGCCTCTGTATATCCACACATTCTGATATGCTGAGTAAAGTGTGCTAAACACTGTTGTTATCAAGTTTCCATTGGATAAGCATTTCTCTAGTATATAAAATGTGATTGTTTATTGAACCCCTCCGTGACTCTGCCTGCACTGCACCACAGCCCCAGTTTCACTCTGAATCCTTTCATTCTCAATGTGTCTTCACTCATATAATCCAAGCTCTTAGCTATTCTGCTCACTCCTCTGGGCTAACACGCTTCAGCCGTGGGGACCGCCGTACTGAACACGAGTTAGCCATTCATGAAATTAATTTTTGTAACTGTCAGAAATAGTAGAACGAGTCCTTCATATTTAACATGCATTATTCAAACTATGTATCAGATTTGAATTCCATGCCTCAAAATCAAGAAAAAAAAAATATACCTCAGTCACTTATTCCTGATACAAAAAAGAAGTGGGTATAAGTGATAATGAATGTTCTGTAAACTTGAATCAGTACTACAAACTTCCCGCTTTGTTGCTTTCATTCCCTGTTTTTACAGAGCTTGAATTCTTTATATCTGGGCTGTGTCCATCTAGTTAAACTGTACTCCCAAGTGAGCCAGGGGATTTAAAAAAAAAATAGCAAATAAAATGATAAAGTTCTATTTTTTTAACACACGCTTGGTTAGTTTAATGCTTACACCTTACATCCCACGACTACAACTGGTGTTGAGAAAGCAATGTGAGCAGACAACAATACAGAGCCCCTTGCACACAGAGCTGCGGTGAGGGAGACAGGCATAAACTGGTCCCCTCCAGGCTGCCAGCATTCAGAGCTGATACACTGTGGGCTGCAGATAGGAAAGATAGTGCTGGAGACCCTCGCAAGGTGGAATACACTCATACATTGTTTTTAAAATAGTTTTATACATTTTACAGAAGCTTGTTACCCAATGAGTCTAAAATGAAACCGGTGCTTATTACTTGCTTGTCTTTTAGAAACCTTTTTTAAAATGGGCCAAAGAAACACAACTGCCTTGAACCTAAATCACCTGTGAATGAATTTTCCATTGGGATCCAACACCAGTGTAATAACCACAATCTCCAGATTAATAGAAATAGTTCCTGTTGAAATATTTGTTTAAGTTTCTTCTAACAGGATTGTGTCCAAATTATAGCATCAGTTCAACTCCTACACTGAGGTGTAACGTCTGTTTCAGTTTTGTTTCAAAAGAAAAAGGAACCAAGTTTGTAAGTGTATCTATATTAAATTTTGTGACAAGGTTGAAAACAGAAGTATTCAAAGCGCAGTGGTTTCCCACAATCCTAAATGACCTTGTTTACCTGTGTGCCCTCCATGGTATTGTTGTATCTGGATGATAATGGACCGTGTCTGTTTTCTGTGCAGAGATCTGCTTGCTGACTCGGGGCCGGAGGACGGCCAGTGTCCGGGCCGACACTTACTGCCGGCTCTACTCACTCTCCGTGGAGAACTTCAACGAGGTGCTGGAGGAGTACCCCATGATGAGAAGAGCCTTCGAGACCGTGGCCCTGGACCGGCTCGACCGCATCGGTGAAAACAGAGCACAGACACAATACACACCATACCACTGTGCTTACACTGCTAACACAGCACACACACCATACACACCACACCACTGTGCTTACACTGCTAACACATCACACACACCATACACACCATACCACTGTGCTTACACTGCTAACACAGCACACACACACCATACCACTGTGCTTACACTGCTAACACAACACACACACCATACACACCATACCACTGTGCTTACACTGCTAACACAGCACACACACACCATACCACTGTGCTTACACTGCTAACACAGCACACACACCATACACACCATACCACTGTGCTTACACTGCTAACACAGCACACACACCATACACACCATACCACTGTGCTTACACTGCTAACACAGCACACACACCATACACACCATACCACTGTGCTTACACTGCTAACACAGCACACACACAATACACACCATACCACTGTGCTTACACTGCTAACACAGCACACACACACTACACATACCACTGTGCTTACACTGCTAACACAGCACACACACCATACACACCATACCACTGTGCTTACACTGCTAACACAGCACACACACACCATACCACTGTGCTTACACTGCTAACACATCACACACACCATACACACCATACCACTGTGCTTACACTGCTAACACATCACACACACCACACCACTGTGCTTACACTGCTAACACAACACACACACCATACACACCATACCACTGTGCTTACACTGCTAACACAGCACACACACCATACACACCATACCACTGTGCTTACACTGCTAACACAGCACACACACACCATACCACTGTGCTTACACTGCTAACACAGCACACACACCATACACACCATACCACTGTGCTTACACTGCTAACACAGCACACACACACCATACCACTGTGCTTACACTGCTAACACAGCACACACACCATACACACCATACCACTGTGCTTACACTGCTAACACATCACACACACCATACACACCACACCACTGTGCTTACACTGCTAACACATCACACACACACCATACCACTGTGCTTACACTGCTAACACAGCACACACACACCATACCACTGTGCTTACACTGCTAACACAGCACACACACCATACACACCATACCACTGTGCTTACACTGCTAACACAGCACACACACACACACCATACCACTGTGCTTACACTGCTAACACATCACACACACCATACACACCATACCACTGTGCTTACACTGCTAACACATCACACACACACCATACCACTGTGCTTACACTGCTAACACAACACACACACCATACACACCATACCACTGTGCTTACACTGCTAACACAGCACACACACCATACACACCATACCACTGTGCTTACACTGCTAACACAGCACACACACACCATACCACTGTGCTTACACTGCTAACACAGCACACACACACCATACACACCATACCACTGTGCTTACACTGCTAACACAACACACACACCATACACACCATACCACTGTGCTTACACTGCTAACACATCACACACACCACACCACTGTGCTTACACTGCTAACACAACACACACACCATACACACCATACCACTGTGCTTACAC
This sequence comes from Polyodon spathula, assembly GCF_017654505.1. NCBI lineage: Eukaryota > Metazoa > Chordata > Actinopteri > Acipenseriformes > Polyodontidae > Polyodon > Polyodon spathula. The sequence continues at coordinate 1,864,308 of NC_054557.1, read as the reverse complement.
TGCTAACACAGCACACACACACCATACACACCACACCACTGTGCTTACACTGCTAACACAGCACACACACCATACATACCATACCACTGTGCTTACACTGCTAACACATCACACACACCATACACACCATACCACTGTGCTTACACTGCTAACACATCACACACACCATACACACCATACCACTGTGCTTACACTGCTAACACATCACACACACCATACACACCATACCACTGTGCTTACACTGCTAACACAGCACACACACACCATACCACTGTGCTTACACTGCTAACACAGCACACACACACCATACACACCATACCACTGTGCTTACACTGCTAACACAGCACACACACAATACACACCATACCACTGTGCTTACACTGCTAACACAGCACACACACCATACACACCATACCACTGTGCTTACACTGCTAACACAGCACACACACCATACACACCATACCACTGTGCTTACACTGCTAACACAGCACACACACCATACCACTGTGCTTACATTGCTAACACATCACACACACCACACCACTGTGCTTACACTGCTAACACAGCACACACACCATACACACCATACCACTGTGCTTACATTGCTAAGAGATCACACACTATACACACCACACCACTGTGCTTACACTGCTAACACATCACACACACACCATACACACCACACCACTGTGCTTACACTGCTAACACAGCACACACACCATACACACCATACCACTGTGCTTACACTGCTAACACAGCACACACACAAACACACCATACACACCATACCACTGTGCTTACACTGCTAACACAGCACACACACCATACACACCACACCACTGTGCTTACACTGCTAACACAGCACACACACCATACACACCATACCACTGTGCTTACACTGCTAACACAGCACAGTGCAGACAGTGGGCTGAATATAGGAAAGATAGCGCTGGAGACCCCTTCAAGTTTCTGACTGAACGATGTAAAGTCATGGATGATATACATTAAAGCAGAGAGCAAGGAAACTCCATGGCTATTTACTGGAATAATGCAAAGCTTCCTTACCCATCTGTGGAGGAGCAAACATGGTCTTACATTAGAATAAGCATGTTGTGCAAACAGAGATCTCTTTATATGAGTGAAGAGCCAGTTAATCATGTATGCTGAAAGATGTTTTTTTCAGCACATTTGAGACTTGGATAATGAATGGATGTGCATGGCAGAGGAAATGTATGGAACTAGCTTGTTAGCTACAATTACTACATATTATATATCATTCACAACATGAACAGAACACATGTATTTTATTTAATTAATAACAATTTGAACTGTAGTTATTTCTATACATGTGACTTTATAGAAACAATACAAGAGCCTCCTGAATGTATTCACTCTGCAATAGTACTGTGCGGGAGGCAGCTAACTTCTCAAAAGACCTCCATTATAAAACTGTCAACTTCCTTACTAGGAATTTAGAGTTTTGTGTGCACTCCCCTTGATCAGGGTAGCAGGATAGGCTCAGTCACACTTGAGAGCTGGGTCCTTGAAGATAGCAGCCTGGCTAGGGAGCTAGACAAGATGGCTAGCAAATGAATAACATCAGCCAGAGGATCAACAGCAACAGCTTGTTACTGTTATTTGAGCATACAGGGTAAAGCAGGTTCCTATTATAATAATACATTATATTATATCAGTACTTAATTCCTTCACACATCGGACAAGTTTCCCAGTTCCAGAGCTAAGGGCTGACCCACTCTCTCTCTCTGTTTGTGTGCGCTCACTGCCAGACTGCATGCAGTCATTCTGAATGATATGACTGAAATACATAAACACTCTTAAAGGGCCTGCTTCCTGCTACCACAGAATCATTACAACTTCACTTCCGATATCATTTCACCCTAGCAGTGTCTTGAGGGAAGGTCAAAGCTTCTTACTGGCTGCAAAGCATGACAGTCATTAAAGGAAGCAGATGGTTGGTTACTGACAAGTAAAGAAGGCATTGAAGGAGTGGGGACAATTTCATTACAGATTTATCAGTAAATAACATTTGGATTTAAGATTTATCAGTAAATATATTCAATTACATTTGATTGTGTTTACCCCTTGTACCCTGCTTAAGAAAATCTCACTGGCCTAATTTTGTTTTGATATTTCAAATAATTATTTAAGCCATAGAGTTTATTTAGCATGGATTTTTACCCTTATTGTAATATAATGGGGAAAAAAGAATTGGGACTGTTGAAGATCTTGTTTGAAGTGTTGATAGTGGTGATCACAGCATCACAGCAACACAGCACCACAGCATCACAGCATCACAGCAACACAGCAACACAGCATCACAGCAACACAGCATCACAGCAACACAGCATCACAGCAACACAGCAACACAGCATCACAGCAACACAGCATCACAGCAACACAGCATCACAGCATCACAGCAACACAGCATCACAGCAACACAGCATCACAGCATCACAGCATCACATCATCACAGCAACACAGCATCACAGCAACACAGCATCACAGCAACACAGCAACACAGCATCACAGCATCACAGCATCACAGCAACACAGCAACACAGCATCACAGCAACACAGCATCACAGCATCACAGCAACACAGCATCACAGCATCACAGCAACACAGCATCACAGCAACACAGCATCACAGCAACACAGCATCACAGCATCACAGCAACACAGCATCACAGCATCACAGCAACACAGCATCACAGCATCACAGCAACACAGCATCACAGCATCACAGCATCACAGCAACACAGCATCACAGCATCACAGCAACACAGCATCACAGCATCACAGCAACACAGCATCACAGCAACACAGCATCACAGCAACACAGCATCACAGCATCACAGCATCACAGCATCACAGCAACACAGCAACACAGCATCACAGTATCACAGCATCACAGCAACACAGCAACACAGCATCACAGCATCACAGCATCACAGCAACACAGCAACACAGCATCACAGCATCACAGCATCACAGCAACACCTTCATGTATCTGTTAAACTTGAAATCACCAACTTCTGGGTCCGGATTATTGAGAGAGTGTACTGTACCAGCACTGTACTGGACTTCACATTGCAATTTCAAAACACAGCATATGTGTTTATTGTTGGTAGGGATTCATTTTAGCACACAAAATATTTGATGGAGCTAAACATTTCTTAATGAGTTTTATGCATGGAGTGCTCCATAAGGATGCTGTAGACTTTTTGGATAATAATAATAATAATAATAATAATAATAATAATAATAATAATAATAATTTATAGATTGTGATTTAGGATAACTGCTGGTATATCAAATTAAATGTTTATTTCTGTAGCAGATTTGTTTTTCTGATGAAGGCTAAATTAACAAAAAATATATGTAAAAAATAAAAAATAATACTCAAAGGGATATTTTTCTGTATTAATAACTGTAAATAAGAAACATTCTAGTACAAATAGTCATCTGAAGTATTCTGCATATTTTTAAAAGCCCTCCCTTCCCATTTACTGGTAAAATGTATAAATCCTGTGTGTAAATCCTCACACTGCTGGAGAGAGCAGCCCCTTTGCTCTGTGTGTAAATCCACAAACTGCTGGAGAGAGCAGCCCCTCCGCTTTGTGTGTAAATCCTCACACTGCTGGAGAAAGCAGCCCCTCCGCTTTGTCTGTAAATCCTCACACTGCTGGAGAGAGCAGCCCCTCCGTTCTGTGTGTAAATCCACACACTGCTGGAGAGAGCAGCCCCTCCGCTCTGTGTGCAAATCCACACACTGCTGGAGAGAGCAGCCCCTCCGCTCATTGTGTAAATCCTCACACTGCTGGAGAGAGCAGCCCCTCCGCTCTGTGTGCAAATCCTCACACTGCTGGAGAGAGCAGCCCCTCCGCTCATTGTGTAAATCCTCACACTGCTGTAGAGAGCAGCCCCTCCGCTCTGTGTGTAAATCCTCACACTGCTGGAGAGAGCAGCCCCTCCACTCTGTGTGTAAATCCTCACACTGCTGGAGAGAGCAGCCCCTCCACTCTGTGTGTAAATCCTCACACTGCTGGAGAGAGCAGCCCTCAGCTCTGTGTGTAAATCCTCACACTGCTGGAGAGAGCAGCCCCTCTGCTCATTGTGTAAATCCACACACTGCTGGAGAGAGCAGCCCCTCCGCTCATTGTGTAAATCCACACACTGCTGGAGAGAGCAGCCCTCTGCTCTATGTTTAAATCCTTCCGCAGCTGTGCTCTCTGGTCCCGGAACCATTTAGAACCCGATTTCATTCAAAAGTCTTTCAAGGGCCATTCCACAACGACTCACTAATTATTCCATTATGAGGCTAAAGGTGACTCTAATCTCCCCCCTGGGTGTGGCACAGAGTAGTATCAGCACTCACATACCTGAACTCTGACTCCTCTCCAAAATCCATTTGCCTGTAATACAGCAGAGGTCCCATTAAGTGAGCTGGAAGATAGTTGGTGTTAAATATCAACATATATCAAAGAGGGCCTTGTGCTAAACCACGCCCTTGGGGTCTTGATATGAACTCAGCTTTAACATCTTTCTCTTCCTCCACCACCCATAACAACAGCCTATATTAACGACCAGAAAGCTTTGAATCAAACACATGCACTCCTATAGGCAGCCAGCAAGTGTACTGTAGCTGTTGGCTGTCTCAATAGTGGAAATCATAGAATATCTACATCCAGGGTTACCATGTGACTCCATGTTCACCTGGGCAGTATGGGACAGTGCAGGCTTTTCAACTCACATCCCAATGCATTCAGGTACATTTTATCTGCCTCAGGTACCTTTCACAGCAGGACTACACTTACTAAAATACATTGGGGAGTGAGTTGAAAAGCCTGAACTGTCCCAAACTGTCCTGGACATGGAGATATATGATAACCTTATCTACATCATAGTATTATGAAGCGATACTATTTTTACAAGGTAACTATACAAAATAAGTGTCTGTGGAAGTGTAGCGTTGCTGTCAGGAATAGCAGATGTAGAACAATGGAGATTAATTTTATTTTCAAAAACAAATCACCGGAGCACAAGCAACTGCTTCTCTTGAGCTCTGAGCTGCGCTGAGGGGCCGTCTCGCTGCACCGAGGGGCCGTCTCGCTGCACCGAGGGGCCGTCTCGCTGCACCGAGGGGCCGTCTCGCTGCACCGAGGGGCCGTCTCGCTGCACCGAGGGGCCGTCTCGCTGCACCGAGGGGCCGTCTTGCTGCATTGAGGGGCCATCTCGCTGCACTGCCGGGCCGTCTTACTGCACTGAAGGGCTGTCTTGCTGCATTGAGGGGCCATCTCGCTGCACTGCCGGGCCGTCTTACTGCACTGAGGGGCTGTCTTGCTGCATTGAGGGGCCGTCTCGCCACTCCTCCTTAATTGGCAATTCATTATCCAATTTAACTTGACCACAGGCTTTATTCAATCAGGTCCAGCCAACATCTCACATGTATTGATATTGTCAGCAGAGCTTGATATTATGTTAAGTTGTTCTTTAAATTCTGGTTGTTTAGGGAAGCTTTCATAACATTGGCCAGTATTTTGCCGTAACCTTTTATTAACCAGTAAATAATACAACCAGTGCTGTGCCATTTGATTTTTCAGGAGCTCATATATCTCTTGTGTTTACCCTGACAGGAAAAGAAAACTCAATTTTGCTTCACAAGGTCCAACATGACCTGAACTCTGGTGTCCTCAACTACCAGGAGAAAGAAATCATCCAGCAGATCATACAGCATGACCGGAAGATGGCTCACTACACAGACCTTCTGCAGAACCCTGCTCCTCCTGTCTCCACCCCAATACCAGTCATCTTGGCTCCGCTTATCCAAGCACCCTTGCAGGCTGCTACCGCTACCACCTCAGTGGCCATCACCCTGACAGACCACCCCCGGCTGCCAGGAGCACTGTTACACCAGCCTGTATCTGTGCTGGGGTCCTTGGGACAGCAGCCGCCTCGGAAGTTAAAGAGGTTTCATTCCTTGGTGTACACTACTGAACCCTCTGCAGTCAGCTATCCCTCCAGTGCTCCATCCCTGCTTCAGACACCAGGAGCGGACAGCTCTTTCCAGGCTTGCTTCAAGGCTCACCAACCTCCAGGGGCCTCTGCTAGCTTGAGCCAGTTTAATCATCCCTCAGACTCTACCAGCTTGAGCCAGCTTCATCATCCTTCCATGGGTTCACCATCCCCCCATCCCAGCAGTGGTGCCTCTATATTCACATTCAACCAGTTTCAGCAGTCCACCTCTGTATCCCCTCACTCAAGCCTGACTGGGCTTCATCAGCACTCCAGCAACACCCCACCTTCAGGATTGGCGATCTTCCAGCAGGGAGCTTCTAGTTCCCTTGCCGCCTCCAGCTCCAGATCCTTAACCTCTAGCTCCACTGGTTCCCTGCTTGACCAGCTCCAGCCACCATCCAGGCCTCCTCAGGTAGGATCCCTCCAGCAATTTGCAGGGGGAGGCAGGACTTCAGGTGGTTTGAACTTGTTCCAGACTCTTCCGTCCAGCTCACTCTCTTCCAGTCTGAGCCAGCTGACACAAGTAGGTCTGGGTTCTACTTCTTCACTGTTGCAGCATGGCTTGCCAGGACTGCACTCGGGGTCCATAGCTCAGCTCCAGCAGGAGAGGTCAGCCCTTTCCTCCTTAATGCATGGCTCTGGCACCGCCTCCCCTTGCTACACGCCGCTGGCCCCCAGCCCCACCATGCAAAGCCCAGTAGCAGGGAGAACTTTACAGTTCAGTGGCCCATCAAGAATATCTGGTTCCCACAGCTCCCTGCTCATGACTCAGACTTCAAGCCCCTCTCAACCCATCAGCCAACCTAGAGGCACCCAGTCTTCCCTAGTGGGACGCTTCTCCCATGATATCAAGCTGATCTCTGCCTCCCAATCCTGTCTGCCACAGGAGAGAGTTCAGGTCATGAGCCAGGGCTCCACACACTCCTCCAGGGAGTCCATGTCCAGCTTTACCCCCTACTCCACACATAGTCTCTTGGGCAAATCCTGTAGCTCCATCCCTCGCCAAATGACTGTTCCCAGGCAGACATTCTCAGGATCCAGACCTCAGACACACATTACCAGGGCTTCCCCGCCAATCGCCGTTCCACCAAGGAAGGATCCCACAGTGTTCCCATCTGAACTGGAGCCAGCACTGTCCAAATTACCCTCTAATTTGTGAGGTTTATTCAAACTCTTCTTCACCTCCCCTTAAAAAAAACAAATTCCCATGTGACTCAGTTTCCTATAGACTTCACTGTGTTCTGTTTATTTATTTGTTTTCCTCCAGTATAACTGTGATTTAAAGTTAACCAGGTGACTTAGAACTCTAGTTTTGTTTATTTTTTCAGCTTGCATTTTTAAAATATTTTATAATTGGTGGTGTAAAGATACAGTATAGCAAATAATACAAAATAACAATGAGAGGAAGAAAACTGTGATGAAAGGGTATGTACAAGAGCTTATATATGTAATAAGACAAAGGTAGAGACATTTCCTGACCTTAATGAGTGAATAGAGGTTACCTACTGCATATGAAGTTTTGCTAGGGGGAAATAATGTACCGTATATTAAAACCTGTCTGTGTAAAGGACACCTTAGCTAGAGGCACTAAACATCCTTCCAAAATGGATTCGAATTAATAGTCTTCCGATTACACTACCTGTCTCCGCGCTTTCGACTCCTCTCTCTCTCTCTCTCTCTGGATTGTCGTTCAGTGACTCATTACATTTTTGGTTCAAAGAGAACCATACACTATGTGAATCTGAATTAGATTTTTTTTTGTTTAATGATAATTATATGTTACCCGCTTGCTTACTGGAAAAATAGATCATGAATTGTTTAAAAGTACAGTATTGACACTCCATATACATTGCAGTTTTAGTCCCTTAAATATCATGCAATAAAAGTTGATTTGGACAAAATGTTTTAACATTGTTGTGGAAGGTTCTCGTCCAAAGGAGCTCATCACAAAATGCTGTAAAAATGCAATGAACAGGTGCCAGTACTTTTCTTAACTTTGTGATAAAAATTGTATTTTCAAATAAACTATTTTGTTACACAGGTGATTCATAGTGACAATCTATTTATTCATTATTCAATACACATATAGTGTACTTCAACTAGCTGCATTGTGCATTTGCTTCTGTATTGCATTACATAAATATCATGATTCACAGATTTAACAATTAATTCATGATGTCCCTTCCAGTAAGAAGCTCTACTAGTGTATGTGCTCAAGCTTTACTAAGTTCAGGTAACTTAGTAAAGCTTGGTAAGTTGGCCCAGGAGCTCAGATACCAGAGTCATGTTGGACTTTTCTACATAACTTTTCCGCACTGCTAAAAGCTGTATCTCCTTCAATCCAGCACCATTCATACAGCATGCATTCAAACAAAAACGTCTCTTTTAACCAGCACCATTCATAGAGCATGTATTCAAACAAAATCATCTCCTTCAACCCAGCACCATTCATACAGTATGCATTCAAACAAAACCATCTCCTTCAACCCAGCACCATTCATAGAGCATGCATTCAAACAAAACCATCTCCTTCAACCCAGCACCATTCATACAGCATGCATTCAAACAAAACCATCTCCTTCAACCCAGCACCATTCATACAGCATGCATTCAAACAAAACCATCTCCTTCAACCCAGCACCATTCATACACCATGCATTCAAACAAAACCATCTCCTTCAACCCAGCACCATTCATACAGCATGCATTCAAACAAAACCATCTCCTTCAACCCAGCACCATTCATACAGCATGCATTCAAACAAAACCATCTCCTTCAACCCAGCACCATTCATACAGCATGCATTCAAACAAAACCATCTCCTTCAACCCAGCACCATTCATACACCATGCATTCAAACAAAACCATCTCCTTCAACCCAGCACCATTCATACACCATGCGTTCAAACAAAACCATCTCCTTCAACCCAGCACCATTCATACACCATGCGTTCAAACAAAACCATCTCCTTCAACCCAGCACCATTCATACAGCATGCATTCAAACAAAACCATCTCCTTCAACGCAGCACCATTCATACAGCATGCATTCAAACAAAACCATCTCCTTCAACCCAGCACCATTCATACAGCATGCATTGAAACAAAACCATCTCCTTCAACCCAGCACCATTCATACACCATGCGTTCAAACAAAACCATCTCCTTCAACCCAGCACCATTCATACACCATGCGTTCAAACAAAACCATCTCCTTCAACCCAGCACCATTCATACACCATGCGTTCAAACAAAACCATCTCCTTCAACCCAGCACCATTCATACAGCATGCGTTCAAACAAAACCATCTCCTTCAACCCAGCACCATTCATACAGCATGCATTCAAACAAAACCATCTCCTTCAACCCAGCACCATTCATACAGCATGCATTCAAACAAAACCATCTCCTTCAACCCAGCACCATTCATAGAGCATGCGTTCAAACAAAACCATCTCCTTCAACCCAGCACCATTCATAGAGCATGCGTTCAAACAAAACCATCTCCTTCAACCCAGCACCATTCATACAGCATGCGTTCAAACAAAACCATCTCCTTCAACCCAGCACCATTCATACAGCATGCATTCAAACAAAACCATCTCCTTCAACCCAGCACCATTCATACAGCATGCATTCAAACAAAACCATCTCCTTCAACCCAGCACCATTCATACAGCATGCATTCAAACAAAACCAATAGTAATAACAACTCTTCTTCAAACTTTGATCTAAGTGGAACTTCATATGCAGAAGCAAGCAAACCTCAGAAACAGGTGATTATCCACTTTTGATACCAATAGAGGCCTATTTATATGTTTTCCCTTGTCCTCAAACCCCATCCCTTATTAAACAAATAATCTAGTACCATCTTTAGTGTCCAAGAATATAATTTAATAACTATAATAAAAATGTTTTATAACTGTTTATTATGCCATTGCCCTTAATCACTGTTCTCGCTGTTTCTGCATTCATGGGTATTTCTCTTGTTTAATAATGTCACTAGAAGACTTTATCTTCAGGGCTTGAACAAGGTGGAATTTTTGTAATGAGGCCAATTGAAAATTGACCAATACAACAGTTTCTTAGAATTGCTGTTAAATTTCTAATCCTGTTTCAGGGTGAAGAAGTTACTATCACAACCCCCCAGCGCACCCGTAGTGGTCATTTTTACACTTGCCTTATTCTACCTTGCTCAGGCTTATTTCATAATTGAACTGTAGTCCTAGTCAGAGTGGTGACAGATTCATTTGAGCCAAAGCCACATAGGTGAATAAGATAGCTTCGCAACTATTGTCACCATGACTTCAACCTGGAGGTCAAATTGATAGCAAGGCATTCTGTATGCAGCGCATCCTTTCATTTGTGCAGAGGAAACAATACATAAACATGATTAATGAGTCCAGCTTTTGGAATGCACTGTTTATTAATTAATAAGCTTGTACAGCTAGAGGGCGTACCTCCCTCCCATCTGAGTACAGAATGTCTGGAAGACCCAGGTACTGGAAACACAACGTTCCTTAAGAGATCATACACATCTGACAACCCACAAGCTAACCTTTCAAATGTGACCTTGGCCATGTAAATTGGATGCATCTGTTTGTTATTATAACTACGTATCTCGGGCTGGGTAATTAGTATGATCAAAGAAAGATGAACCTGTTTCAAGGTGTCTTAGTTACTAAGGCAGTCTATTTGCTTTAATTGTTCATATTTTACTCCTTTCTGCTATATTAATAAAATCAAAGACAGATAGAAATGTTTATTTGTACCTTTAACAGTCCTACTAATATATTGTACTTAAATTATACTCAAAGGATACGCAGCTCATTGTTTGAAGTTCTGTTCAAATTCACCTTGGTGGAAATTCTGTTTCATTATGTTAGCATGGATCCAATTATTGATAAAGAAAGTATGAAGGATCATATTAGAAAACAAACCGATGGTGATTCTCACACAGACACCCCAAAAGCTGATGTAGCAATAAGAGGTTCATTATCCACGTCTATACCTAAATCTATACCTAAAATACATCTATACCTAAAAGCATGTTGGTTTGAAAAGATCCAAACCCAAATAATGGCAGCTATGGAACCTGGAAAAAAACAAATTATTGATTCAAGAGTTTACAGAAGATGTTTAGGAAGCCTCTATTAAACCCACACAAGCTGGTTAACTTGTACACTGTTGACTTTGGGCGGTTATTTAAACCGTACCTCTTATTCCCTAATCCCTACAAATGTCTTCTCTTTCCTCTCTCAGCTAGAGAAATGAACAGCGTTGAGAAGCAACACAGTCTAACAGTGAGCAATGCTTGCAGTTTATACAGTTTCCTTGGATGTAGCCAGTATTGATTTTTCTGTTTTAGACTAATGCACCAAACCTGAGCACTCTAATAACGGGAACCTTTATTTCAAACCTTGGCCTGAATATGGAACTGTTCACTGTATTACATGTAGAAGGAAACCATGCTGCCAAATGTACAGCATTTAAAGCAAATTTGTGTTTAAAGAGTATTTTCATTGTTATTTATTTTGAGATGTATAAACTAGTGGACTGTCTTATTTTGATTCAACAAGTTTTTAATAAAAATAAATGTTTGGTTAAGACTTCTTATTTAGTGGTATCAACTTTAATCACATTTTGTTTTCTTTAGATAACCTTGCTTCTAATTACAAAACTGAAATGTTACATTTCTGTGTAGGGGCAGTACATGCATGAACAGAGATTGAAAACATGTGGGACAGACCCCTTCAATCCTATGTGCAATTGAGATTAAGAGGGATCCAATTAGCTGTTATAACTACATTTCAATAATTCTGTCAGTGTAAAACATGCTGTGGCGTAGTCAAGCTGCAATATTTGATCCCTGCGCTGTTTTTGAATGAAGGGAGGTGTCTCAGCAATGAACATAATTGGTTGCTGTCATTTTTAGAATCAGATCAATAATTGCTCTACACTTGGGGCCACATGCTCATCCTCAACATGGGAATTTTTTTTTTTACAAATTCTTAAATGAAAAATAAACCATGACCATGAATTAAAAGAAAGCAAAACTGTAAAAGTGTTTGTTTAATCTTTGACAATAACTGTATTTAGAGTTGGAGCCACTTGGGAATAATGTCTTTTTAAATGTGCCATTTGAAAACTACTGTCTGAATCTTTAGGTGGCTGGCCTATATTGTTAGGGTTGTTTCCAAAAAATATGATCATGATATATAGATGTGATCAAAAGTTTTGCATCACCCCATAGAATTAACTAATTCTTAATAAATTGAAAGAAACCTGCTGAATAATGTTTGTTAACATATTGTATCACGTTTTCCATATATTAACTGACAAACTGAAAAATGTGGCATTTCAAAATCTAACATGAAATACTGTACTATTTTGTGGTTGGATTTTGTGAAATTGTTTTGTAGTTTGTTTGATTACATTATATTAAAGAAAATATCAAAATTATGTTTATAGGTTTTTTTTTGTTTTGGTTTTTTAAAATGTTATTATGTCGCAATCCTAAAATTCTAGCTGATGCAAACCCTTTGGTCATAGCTGTACCTATAGCTGAGTATAAACTAATGGCACAGTTTGCAAATTATGAAACATATAATTTGGTATGTATCCATTTCATCAGCTCTTTTTTTTGTATATATTTTTGCAGTGTTCAGTCTAGAATTGAAAATAATGTAGTCACTGTTTACTTAAGTGACAAGCAATGTTCACCGAACTGTGTATAACTATGGAATGACTTTTTAAAAATGTATTATAATTAATGCTGTATAATCCTATGAAGTTTAATACATTAAGGTACTGAACTCAAATATAGAGCCATTTTATTAAAAAGAAAGTTGTTTTTGTGTTTTCTTTTTGTAAGTGAAAGTTTTACAATGAACAAAAAGAATAACTGTGGACAGTGAACCTTCTGAATTCCTTGATACTGCTTTTGGCAGAAGAAAAAAATGTTATGAATATTTTGAAATAATATATATTTTATAATTTTCGCATTACAAATATTGGTTGCAGTGAGACACCATGATAGATGCTGTAACCCAGAGCAGGAGAGCAACACAATTCTTCTCAGGACAGGACACACAATCTGGTCAATGAGCACAGAGCACAGCATTACCAGCAGGCAGGCAGAATAGGAGCATAGACAGGTATACAGTCCCATACATCTCAACAGAGAGACCGCGTGGACCAGGCTGTGACATAGCTGAGTGCACAGCTTTATTACAGGCAAACATACAGGGAGCGCTCCCAGCCTATTTAATGAAACTGTTATTTAATTAAAATAATCTTCCCAACGGCCAGTGTTATGGCCTGTTGCTCAGACCAGAATAGAGAAGATCAGTTATAGTAGTCACAATACAGTATATGTTTTTTAAATATTTACTTTCCAAAATTAGATTTTTTTGCAGTGTGAATTAAAGTCTTTGTTGTCATGCTATTCCCTAGTCCTAGAAGAAATACATTTAACTTGAAGGGAGGGTGATTGTGATTGAAGTGAAGACAATCAAGACTGTTCAGGTGCGGTGATGGTGCATTATTATTCGAGTGCACAGGTTAAAGAATGGTTAGGCTAACACACTGTTAAGCTTTGATTATTTCTGTATCTCTGATTTGTGTATTGATGTTAAAGCCCTATATCCTCCTCCTGGAATATATAGTGGTGCTAATTAATCCCGCTTTCTACTGCCCCAGTTCTGTGGAAAGGCAGGGCACCCATCTTTGCCGCTGTCAATTTTCTTCCACAACACCTACAAAAACAATAACAGGCTTCACACCGACATCATTCACCAGAAGTGTAAGACAATCTTCAATGGTCAGTAATACAATTGAAGTATAAAAATAACACAGAAAACAGAATGGTTTTTATTTTTTTCTTCAAAGTGCGAAATATAGCCTGGGGAGCTGACAATTGCTATGAAAACTACAGTGAGTCTGTCCTATCGCTCCCAACACTCATGGAACATGTAATTACCTAGTCGCTACTTTAAAGGTCATACAGGACTACAGTTGTGCATTTAACCAGAAGAATGTAGTAGCACGTTAACAGGTGTCTTTTATTAGTAGTAAATTATTTGTTAATATACAAGATGTTTGTGATTTGCAGGCAAAGTACACTTAATGATTCAGGGGTTAAATTTGTTTAGATTTTTTAGGTCAGCATGGTTTCTACCCAGTTGTGTTAAATTCTGCGCTTGTACTCCCAACCCCCAGGAGGCAGGGCACTGTATTTAAAATCTCACATAACTGTGCACACTAGCTGATGTGACATATTTTCATGGGCACGGGGAAACATAATAACATTTGTACAGTACGTATTTTACTTTGAAGTCAAGCTACCTCCAGTCCTTACAAATCCTGAACCATCAACGTGATAATATCACCTTATTATAAATCATCTTTAGCAAGAAACTAACCACTGCTTCCCTTTCAATGGAATGACAACCATTACCGAATGGAAAGAGCCCTTTCTGACGGTCAATCATTAAGCACATATATAAAAAAAGCTACCCTATCAGGGCCCTGCTGTGAGGAAGAACTCCCTTCCACCTCCTGCTGAAGAGGAATGTCCTCACAGTAGCATAGCGCCATTTGCTCTCTCACTTCACTGAGACAGGTCACAGATTGCCTTGTGCTTTCTTTGTCTGAATTTGGCTGATTTGTTGGTTTATACCTTCAAATTTAATATCATTCATGGTAAAATTACACTTTCGAGTGTTATTGAGAGTGCTCCTGCCTGATTCTTTTGTCAGTTTACTGACTAGAGCTGGTTTTGACACCTCTTGTGAGATTGGCAAGCAGCCATTACTCTCTTCCTCTACCTTGTATAGTTTTCTCTATCGTGTTTGGAGCTGTTGTGGTGCTGTAAGGTGACCCCACGGGCTCACGGCATCGTCCTCTATGCCGATTTTATCGGCCACAGCGACCAAAAAAATATATTTAGAAAATAACAGCTTGGGCCTAGCGCCCCTCTCAAGCCTCTGGCTTTCCTAGCATCGCTGCGCTTGCCCTTGGCGCCCACGCCGACTGAATCGGCTACACAGCCTGGCATCGACCGGACTTGTCCTCACCGACTTCAGGCTTGAAGTACCAATGAGTGACTACCATGGCCCTGATTGACTCGGCACCGGTGTGAACATCTTCGGCGCCGTCTACAGCCCGTCACCGACCGCGCTCCCCATCGGCACCGAGCTCGGCACTGACAGTGTTCTCTTTGGCACTGACCCCAGCTCCGATTGACTCCGCATCCAGTGTGAACACCTTCAGCACTGTCTACAGCTCGGCACCAACCATGCTGCCCATTGGCCAAAGCACTGACGGATGAGTTGGACTGCTCTCCATGCATGAAGTTCTCCAAAAGAACTAAGCACAGGAGAGCAGCCCTATCCCAAACGAAGTCTCTTTCCCTGAGCCATGGGAGAATTAGGTCTGTGGTCCAGGGTCCTACGCAAAGGTCTTCTAGGACCCCCGCCATAGTGACCAGAAAGCTCCCCCGCACAACAGAGTCACCCTCCCCTTTTCCACCGCCAGTGCAGAGGCGTAAGCGCCTCTCAGGGGAAGCGAGATGTTCACCGCCAAGGTGGTACCGCTCAAGGGGGCATTTCCAGGGGACAGGCGGTCACCACGCAGGTACCATTCTCTTTCCCCATGCAGGCACAGATGTTCCCCGTCAAAGTTTCCTCAGAGATGCCTAAGCTCTGCTGAGCAGCGTTTTCAGGAGCTGGCAGAGACTGTGAGGGCTCAACAGACAATCCTGGAGTCCCTGCTTAAATCTCAGGGCAGACTGCCCAATAGCACCAGGCAGCCCCAACTTCCCCAGTCTCTCTCTCAATCCCCAGTGCCTAGACCTCATAGCCCAGACGAGCTGTCTTTTACAGTGTCGAGGTCAGATGTGTCTGACCCAGCCACATCCATCGGGCAAGCCACAGAGGGGATTCCTTACCGCCCCTGCTGCGTGTGTCGCAAAGGGAAGAGTTCTGGTCCTCAGCAGTGTGTAGCTGCAGCCATGGACGTTCACTGGCTGGCAGAACAGGAGGGAAAGGGGAACCTCTTCTTACAGCAGAAAGGGCACCTACAGCATGCCCTCCCCTTGTGCCAGGATTTTCTCGAGCTGGTTCGCTCATCCTGAAGCAACCAAACCTCTGCCCCCTCAGCCTCTAGAACAGCAAAGGCCCTGCTACACTCTGCAGGAGCCCAGGAAGCAGGACAAGGTACGTTCCCCACCATCGGGGATATGGTCACAGTACTGGTGCAGGGATCTACCTTCACCAGAGGGGAAAAAAGACCTGACCTGCTCATCCAAGCCATGCAGAATGACTGATGCCATGCTAAAAAGGTGTATTTATCAGCAAGGGTGGCCAATGCAATGACTATACTGGTTCTGTACCAGACACAGCTGGCTGAGAGACTGCAGGAGAGGGTAACGGAGGCGGACACAGGGGAGCTACTGGTGGTAACAAGACCGATGACCGACCTAATGGGGGCATCAGGCAGGTCTCTAGCGGCGATGGTAGCTGCATGCAGACACCTCTGGCTAACCTAGGCCAAGGTCGTCGAGACCAAGAAGGTAGCACTATTAGATGCCCCCATTACACCGGGGCAGACATTCGGAGCGACCATTGATGTGAGCCTTGGAAAGTCCCACAAGGCCATGGAGGTCGCTTCAAAGTTCTCATGCCTTCCTGCCTACCGCCAGTGCCCAAGGTGACCTTCACAGCCTGCAGGGGTAACAGGGCCTGAACGCCTCCCTCCACCCCAAAACAGACAAGCAGACAGAGGAAGAGGTAACCTGTTCTTTGGCTGGAGACCGAGGCCTGGGCCTAAGAAAGACCCGCCCCCTCCCAAGCCCAAGTGAAACCACCCCTGAGGGGCCCCGGCTGCCACCAACCTCCCTCACAACCTGACTGACCTAAGGCAACGACCCATGGCAAGGCTGCACCCAGAACTCCTGGGTGTTATCGACAATGAGACATGGATATGCTCTACAATTCCACTTAGGTCCGCACCCTTCATAGGTTTTGCTCCACACCACCGTCGAACCAGCGAGCGCAATACTCCTTCAGCAGGAGATCACCTTCAACAGATAAACGCTGTGCGCTTGGTAAACCCAAGTGATGCCCTCAGTGACTTTTACTCCTGGTACTTCCTGGTGCCTAAGAGGGACGGCGGTTTCAGATCTACTCACGACCTCAGGGTCCTCAGCTTGTTCCTCAAACAGAGAAAGTTCAACATGTTGACAGCACAGCGTATACTTCAGTCCGTCCAACGTGGAGAATGGTTCACATCTATTGACCTGAAAGACACCTACTTCTACTTCTATGTCCTGATTTCAAGGCAAGGTGTATGAATTCTGCATGCTGCCATTTGGCCTCTCGCTGGCAGCCCACAAATTTTTGAAGTGCATGGATGCAGCAGTGGTTCCACTCAGGCTGGGGGGTATTCAGATCCTGAACTATCTGGACGATTAACTACTTTGTGCGCACTCCAAAACACGTGTTGAGGCACACACAAAGCAGGTTATAGATCATGTGATGAAGCTAAGGCTCTCTATACATCAACAGAAGAACAACTTTGTACTGTCTCAGTCCACAGTGTTCCTGGGGTTCAAACTGAATGCTTACCTCACTGTCGGAAGGCAGGATTCTGTCGTTGGAAGCCACGCTCTCCCTTTTCAGAGTGGATGCTCTCCTACAGGTCAAAATATATCAAAGGTTGTTGTGGCTCATGGTAGCCGCCCAGAGAATCCTTCCTCTAGGGTGCTGAGAATGCGCCCACTTCAAGCCTGGGTAAATATGCTCAAGGTGCACCCAGTCCGTGATTGGTACCGGCTGGTGTGAGTGACTAGACAATGACAGAAGACACTGGAGTGGTGGCTCCGTCCCGGCAACCAAAGGGAAGTGGTCACTACAGATGCCTCCAACCTGGGCTGGGGAGCAGTCTGGAATGGGAGAGGAATAAGAGGTCAGTGGAAGGGACATTGGCAGCAGGCACACATAAACGCCCAAAAGCTGCAAGCAGTAACCCTGGTGCTATCTCATTTTTGCCAACAGTTAGCACACAAACATGTGCTGGTCCGGATAGACAATATTACAGTGGTAGCCTACATAAACCACTAAGGCAGCCTGCTCTCGCCGGGGCTTCACCACGACACCTGTCCTGGACGTACAGAAACTTACGTTTCATCAGGGCAGTTCAGCTCCCTGGTGTGGACAACAAGGCAGCAGACCTCCTGTTCAGAAGAGCTACAGACAGCTCGGAATGGAGACTGCATCCTCAAGAGGTGAAACAAATTTGGGAGAGGGTTCGTACTGCACGAGTCAACCTCTTTGCCCCAACTGAGTCCACTTTTTGCCCCCTATGGTTCTCCACGGAGAGAGACGTGCTAGCCCACCCCTGGCTACAGGGGCTTTTGGATGCGTTCCCTCCAATACCATTATTACCCCTGACACTAGAGAGGATCAAGGTGGAGAGAACACAGGTTCTGCTGGTTGCACACAGATGGCCAAGGCGCCCCTGGTTTGCTCTACTCTCCGACATCTTGTCGGGTCAACAGTGGCAGCTCCCGTTATGCAAGGACCTCCTGAGCCAAGCAGAGGGGCTGAACGGAGCCGTCTATTCAGAGGCAATTTCCCAGATGCAGCAGTAGAAAAACTACAGTCTGCTAGGGCGCCGAGCACTAGACTCCAGTACCCATAAAAATGGAAAGTTTTTCAACACTGGTGCATTGCTGAGGGTCAAGATCCTGTGACCTGCCCTATTGAGAGAATATTAACCTTCTTACAACACCTGTTTGATGCAGGAAAATCAGCGTCCACTTTGAAGGTATACCTGGCAGCAATATCAGTGTGCTACGACAAAATTGACTCTGTGTCCCCTGGGCCACGCTTCTTGGCAGTGCAATTTCTTAAAGGGGCTCAGAGGCTTCGTCCTCCCATGAAAATTATGGTCCCCAAGTGGGATCTAGGACTGGTACTACGGGTCCTTACAGGTCCACCATTTGAGCCCATGGCATCAGCAGAACTGTGCCATGTTTCTCTGAAGGTGTCGTTTTTAATAGCCATTACGTCTGCCTGTCCATCGATGACATTGATGGCTTTCACTGGAAATGACTCGTGGGAAACATAAGAACATAAGAACATTCGTCCCATCTTGCTCATTTGGTTGATAGTAGCTTATTGATCCCAGAATCTCATCAAGCAGCTTCTTGAAGGATCCCAGGGTGTCAGCTTCAACAGCATTACTGGGGAGTTGATTCCACACCCTCACGATGCTCTGTGTAAAAAATTCCCCCTTATTTTCTGTTCTGAATGCCCCTTTGTCTAATCTCCATTTGTGACCCCTGGCCCTTGTTTCTTTTTTCAGGTTGAATGTGAAAGTCCCTTGGGTCGACATTGTCAATACCTTTTAGAATTTTGAATGCTTGAATCAGGGCGCTGCGTAGTCTTCTTTGTTCAAGACTGAATAGATTCAATTCTTTTAGCCTGTCTGCATATGACATGCCTTTTAAACCTGGAAAATTCTGGTTGCTCTTTTTTGCACTCTTTCTAGAGCAGCAATATCCATTTTGTATCGAGGTGACCAGAACTGAACACAATATTCAAGATGAGGTCTTACTAATGCAGAGTACTGTTTTAACATTACTTCCTTTGATTTAAATTCAACACTTTTCACAATGTATCCGAGCATCTTGTTGGCCTTTTCTATAGCTTCCCCACATTGTCTAGATGAAAACATTTCTGAGTCAACAAAAACTCCAAGGTCTTTTTTATAGAGTCCTTCTTTAATTTCAGTATCTCCCATATGATATTTATAATGGACATTTTTATTTCCTGCATGCAGTACCTTACACTTTTCTCTATTAAATGTCATTTGATGTGTCTGCACAGTTCAGAATTTTGTCTAGATCATTTTGAATGACCTTTGCTGCTGCAGCAGTGTTTGCCACACCTCCTATTTTTGTGTTGTCTGCAAATTTAACAAGTTTGCTTCCTATACCAGAATCTACATCATTAATGTAGATTAGGAATAGCAGAGGACCTAAAACTGATCCCTGTGGTATTCCACTGGTTACCACACTCCATTCTGAGGTTTCGCCTCTAATCAGTACTTTCTGTTTTCTACATGGTATCCACTCCCTAATCCATGTACATGTGTTTCCTTGAATCCCTACTGCGTTCAGTTTGAGAATTAATCTTTTATCTGGGACTTTGTCAAAAGCTTTCTGGAAATCTAAATAAACCATGTCATATGCTTTGCAATTATCCATTATCGATGTTGCACCCTCAAAAAAATCAAGCAGGTTAGTTAGACACGATCTCCCTTTCCTAAAACCACGTTGACTGTCTCCCAGGATACTGTCACCATATAGATAATTTTCCATTTTGGATCTTAATATAGTTTCCATAAATTTGCATATAATAGAAGTCAGGCTTATTGGTCTGTAGTTACATGGTTCAGTTTTGTTTCCCTTTTTGTGGATCGGTATTACGTTTGCAATTTTCCAGTCTGTCGGTACAACCCCTGTGTCAAGAGACTGTTGTATGATCTTGGTTAGCGGTTTGTAAATAACTTCTTTCATTTCTTTGAGTACTACTGGGAGGATCTCATCTGGCCCAAGGGATTTGTTTATTTTAAGAGCTCCTAGTCCCTTTAACACTTCTGCCTTGGTTATGCTAAAGTTATTTAAAACTGGATAGGAACTGGTTGACATGCGGGGCATGTTGTCCGTATCCTCCTTTGTAAAAACTTATGAAAAGTAGTCATTTAATATATTTGCTATTTTTTTTCTTCATCTATGATTTTGCCATTTGTATCTCTTAGACATTTAACCTCCTCTTTGAATGTTCTCTTGCTGTTGTAATATTGGAAAAACATTTTGGAATTGGTTTTATCCCCCTTAGCAATGTTCATTTCCATTTCTCTCTTGGCCTTTCTAACTTCCTTTTTCACTTGCATTTACGGTTCTGTATACTTTTTCTGTGTGCTTTGTTTGTGGTCCCTTTTTAATGCTCTGTAAAGTGCCTTTTTTTACAGAATATTTTTCTTTTAATTGAACTATTAAACCATTTTGGCAATTTAGTTTTACATTTAGATTTGTCTACTTCAGGGATGTTTTTGCACCTCTAGCACTACAGTTTTGAAGAGCAGCCATCCTTTTTCTGTGGATGCTTTCTCTATTTTACTCCAATCTACTTCTGTTAAGTCTCTGTTTCATACCTTCATAGTTTGCTTTTCTAAAATTGTAAACCTTAGCTTTAGTCATTACTTTTGGGTTTTAAAAAGCACTTCAAATGAGACCACGTTGTGGTCTGAGTTTGCTAGTGGTTCTCTGACCTCTGTTTTAGTTAATCTGTCTTCCTTATTTGAAAAGACTAAATCAAGGCATGCCTCCCCTCTAGTCAGTGCCTTGACAAATTGTGTTAGGAAGCAGTCATTTGTCATTTCCTCCATTTCTATTTCATCCTTCGTGCTACCCACCGGGTTTTCCCATTTTATTTGGGGGAAGTTGAAATCCCCCATTAGTATGGCTTCTCCTTTGCTACACGCATTTCTAATGTCATTGTATAACAGATTATTTTGCTCACCGTCTGCATCTGGCGGTCTATAGCATGCTCCTATTATTATGCCCTTCGAATTTTTGTCCGTTATTCTGACCCATATTGATTCGGCTTTGTTTTCTTTATCCAGGTTTAACACCTGGGCTTCAAAACTGTTTTTTATGTATAGCGCTACCCCTCCACCTCTTCTGTCCTGCCTGTCTTTCCTATACAGTGTATACCCACAAATATTATATTTGACCCCATCACTCTCAGACAACCATGTTTCTGTAACACCTATCACATCACAGTTACTTGTTAGTGCATTAGCTTCAAGTTTTAAAATTTCGTTACTGATACTTCTAGCATTTAGATAAATACATTTAATGGTTGTCTTACCTGAGTTGTTGTCCTTGTTTTGAAGCAGTCTCCCTTCTGTTTTTTTGTTGATTTCTCCCCCCTTCCTTTCTAGTTTAAATGCTTCTGAACCTGCTCGAGGATCTTTAAGAACAAATTTAGCTTTTTGCCAAAGGTTGGTATCTTCATTCCATATTAACCAACCAGTGGTTTTGGAAACTTTCAGACCTTCCTCGCATGAGTCAAAGGAGGACCATAGACAGCACACACTTTGCCTGGTCCGGGCTCTGTGCTGTTACCTAGATGGAGACAGTCCAACCAGCTGTTTGTCTGCTATGGGACCCTCTCTATAGGTCAGGCCCTATCGTAGCAATCTCTAGCGCACTGGGTGACAAATGCTATATGCTTGGCGTATGAATAGACAGACTCCCCCTTACCAGGGGACATTACAGCCCATTCTACCAGGGGCCAAGCAACTTTGTGGGCTTTCCTTCATGGTGCCTCCTTGGATGAGTTATGCAGTGCTGCTACATCGACAGGTAGTCAGACATTTGTACGTTTCTACCGCATTCTTGTTGCAACCCGAGTGAGACCCTCTTTGGGCTCTAGGGCGTTGCAGTCTGTGAATGACTCTGGATGGCTTCTCAACGTTCACCATCTCAGACAAACAGCAGGTCAATCGCCCTTGGAAGATCCTTCCTCATGCTCCCCTCAGTGTCCACCAGCCGGTCCCATATCTCCCTCCAGGATATGGGAAACAGTGACACTGGAGCTAGCGGGGCTTCTTGCCGTAGCGCCGGAGGTTCAAGCTTCCCCTTCATGGGCACTGGAGCTTGTCTCTTCTTCACCTTCTTCCAGGGACGACCACTCCTCCCCTTTTCCTCTTTGGGCCCATTACCTCACTTAGCCATGTTCAGGCAGCCACTTCCACCCCCTAGTGTGGGGAGTGTTAGTCAGGTGATACATGCCTGACCTCTCCAATGGTAAAGTGCCACTCCACCCCTTCCAGGAAGATGAGGAAGATGAGGCAGATGTCCATTCTCTGGTCCATTATTCTTTAAAAAAAACAACAACAAAGCAATCCTCTTGTCAAAAAATGTGTTCCGATAGGAATTCTCCTGACCTGAGTCTCTGGTGGTGCTGTTATCCCAGGTCCTGATACCATATGTGACAGATATGGCTGATGGTGACGGCAGACCAGGAAATGCAGAAACACAGTACTGTGAGTGAAGTGCGCTGGTACACAGATTTATTAAATGAAATAAAAGGTTCAAACACAAAACGGCACAAGGGCCAAAATAAATAGATAGACAAAACAAACACTGACCTACAACAAGTATCGCGCTGAGCTGTTTCAACATGAGCAGAAATTGCTATATATTTTAGTATTTATTTCTCGCAACTCTCTCTCCCGTTCTTTCCGTACTGAGCACCCAACCCCGAGTGAATGATCCGTGCCCCTTTATGTACAGCTGTCATCGTTCAATCTGGCCCTGGCACAGTCTGCACTTGAACTAATTGTGCAATCCTCATACCCACATACAAATATGCATTTTAAATGTACATAACCCATAACCCACCCTATACAAAAAAACAGGGTTACCTCGTCACACCATCATAAAATGTCTTATGATCTTGTAGCTTTGTAGTATTTGAATTATTATTATTATTTATTATTATTATTATTATTATTATTATTATTATTATTATTATTATTATTATTTATTTATGTATTTTGTATTTATTTATTTATTAACAGAAAAGGCTAGGGAAATAGGTGTATCCCATTTTGATTTTGCTAGGAGTAACACCGTCAACTAAGTAAACTAATTTTAAAACATTCTACTATCTTTGTAATATATTGTATTGCATACATCTCCAGTAAAAGATCATTTGGTTTACATTACTAGTTTCTGTATTTTATTAATGCATTCTAGTCACATGCAGTGACACGTCATTTATCCGTGGATTTCACACATCTGTGGACCTGTGTCTCCCCAAGTGTGCGGATAAACGGAGTTCCACTGTATATATATTACCACAGAAGGAAACATAAGAACTTGATCATTACATTTTAATTGTGAATGGCTTCGCTAGCACCATCATACTGTACACACTGTTTGTGAATGATTAAGAGAGTGGAGGGCTGGTTGGCACAGTAGGTTGATGACATGAACAGCTTTCTGTGCTACAGTGCATGACGGGTAGTAAACCTAAATGGGTGAACTGGGTTTTGTCACTCAAGCGGCCAACAATAAACAAGCTGTTGTAATATAAACAGTCTGTATGTTGTGAGGTAGTCTGTCCACATGACTAGTATCCTCGGCCCCCGAGTAATTGTTTGTAGGAGACAGGTCTCAGATGCAATTTCAGTTTTTATTGCCTATTATCCAAGATTTCAGAATTAAACAAAAGTGCAAGCTCATCACACTCACAGAGCTCCTGTTTAAAAGGTATGATACTGTTATTCCAACAAGAACTGGAGAGAAGGGCTCCCGGGATGTCCTCTGCATGACCAATGACCAACAGACAATTCTTCATCGGACTCATTGAGCTCCGAGTAATCTCATATTTGAATGGTGAAGTCACAGCTGAAGACTTCAATGGTAGATGATAATGGGCTGAAAAAGAATGTAAGAAGATGCCTTTGATAGAAGATGCAGTAAAAATGGAGCTGGGTAGTTGCTAGAGTGGAGCACAGAGCAGACAGCTCCTTTACAGCACTCAGAAGAACTCAGGTTTTATTTTTCCATGGAGTTTGCACAAAAGTTATAAAAACAGAAGACGACAAATACAGATGCACTTTACAGTATTTTCTTTCATGTCTGTGCATGGTTTTAATTAACTTTTAGTTTCAAACCAAAATTAGGCACTTTTATGTTTGCAGACTTGAAAGTTGCATTTTTTCTTCTTTTATATTCAATGTGATTGGTGTTGTACATTATAATTCATTTTGGAGGGAATTTTATATATTTTCTGCACTCTTTAAATGTACACATTTTTTCAATACGATTCAACAATAATGAGAAAGCGTCTTCGAATTGAATTAGATAACTTCTCTGAGCTCTTTATGTTGGCTTTTTTCTTTGCTGATCATAGCTGGGGATTTTTTAAAAAACTTTTTTACTCAAGGTATGCGATTATAATAAGGACGATTAAATTGTATTCCTTTCTGAATGTACATTACATCTTTTCATCTGCAATTGGCAATACAGGGGAAAAAAGGACTAGTTTATTTATTTATTATTAGATTATATTTTTTTAATACCATGTGTGTGGTATTACTATTGTGAATGAGTGGCTGGAGAATTCTTCTGCTGGGAATTTGGTTCTAGACGGGACTTGATGGAATTGGAAGATGAACTAACTACAAGTTATGACAGCAGCTGATTCTGCTGATTCTCCAGGTCTGTGGAGAAGGCACCTTGGGAGAGATGAAGCTGGAAGTCAAGAGTGATTCATACAGGCTCTCAGAAGCATCTATCTTGAAATTATACATGAACAAGCCTCTCCTTTCTTGGTCTGTCTTACTCTGTTTTTCAATGAAAGGTTATGGTACCATTTGAGAGGACAGATAGGTCAGAAATACAGAGATCAGACTGAGAGTTGAAATAAGAAGAACAAGCCGTGAATTCATCTTAAGAATCTGAAAAATTCCAAGAATTCCCCAAGGATTTCATCACCTTGGCTACGTACGCTGAATGGTAACCACAGTGAAGAGTGCAAATGGAACAGAAGAGAATATCTGAAGTGATAGGTAGGCATTGATTTGTTACTGGAACTGCAGAGGAGCAATCTGAGAATTTGAGAATAAAGGGTTATGTGAGCCGTAGATTAGTGTAACTGTTAAGCCATGAAACTGTAAAACAAATTTGAAGAAGAGAATAGTATGAGTAAGTGAAGAAGGAAGCCACGAATGATGGGATGAAGGACGGAAATGGAAGGTTTTGAAATGTTTCCATTGAATGGTATAATGGAAGAGTTTGAACGGTTTCCATGCTGAACAGTATAATGGAAGAGTTTGATCTGTTTCCATGCTGACCAGTATAATGGAAGAGTTTGATCTGTTTCCATGCTGACCAGTATAAAGAGTTTGATCTGTTTCCATGCTGACCAGTATAAAGAGTTTGATCTGTTTCCATGCTGACCAGTATAAAGAGTTTGAAACCAGTATAATGGAAGAGTTTGATCTGTTTCCATGCTGACCAGTATAAAGAGTTTGATCTGTTTCCATGCTGACCAGTATAAAGAGTTTGATCTGTTTCCATGCTGACCAGTATAAAGAGTTTGATCTGTTTCCATGCTGACCAATATAAAGAGTTTAATCTGTTTCCATGCTGATCAGTATAAAGAGTTTGAACTGTTTTCATGCTGACCAGTATAATGGAAGAGTTTGATCTGTTTCCATGCTGATCAGTATAAAGAGTTTGAACTGTTTCCATGCTGATCAGTATAAAGAGTTTGAACTGTTTCCATGCCCACCAGTTGTCACAGAGATGGCCGAAGTGGGTGGCGTCAGAACCAGGAAGGAATGAAATACACAACAGACAGGATGAAATGAAATGATGATGCGCCTGCTTGCGCAGGTTTGTTGTAAAAAAAATGTTTAAACAAACAAACAGAAACAGGACACGACACTTTACGCCAAAATAAATAGACAAACAAAAACGGATTATACTAACAAAACACTATGCACGGACAGACACACTAACAAACACAGTGAGCAGATAAATACAAGTATCGTGCTGGTCCCACCAGCACGCAATAACAATTGATATTTTAACTCTCCTACTCTCTCTCCCGTTCTCCACTCACCGAACACCCAACCCTGAGTGGGTGAAAACATGCTGTTTTTATGCAGCTGTACCAAGACTTGATTGCTAATCAATCATAGAATTGGAGTCTCGGTACAACTGCACGTGAATTAATAAATTGCAGTTCCCTGTGCTCACATATGCCTTTTTACTTGCACATGAAGTGCTGTGCAATCCTCGTGCCTAAATACAAATATACATTTCTAAACACACGTGAAACACAGACCCAATTATATCCCATCTACCAATGACTATACACCAACATTTAACACATCACACGCAACATATAACAGAAAATGCACACAGGGGCTGGCACTTTGTCACATATACACCCCCCCCCCTGTGCAAAGCACACATGGCCTCAATGGCCACGTCCCCCGTTAAAAGCCCAAAAGTCCAACACAAGGACCAGAGGCTTCAAGGGGCCCCAGGTTGTAAGGCTGCCAGCAGCAATGCTGACAGCAGGGTGGCATACTCCTACCAGGGTAGTCTTGGCAGCGGAAAGGCTGCTTCGGGGGGTGGTCTCCTGACCTCCCCCTTTCTTCGGAGCCGGCAGCTCCCCTGGGTGGGGATCTGACCACAGTACTTTCAGCAGCGAAGAAACTGCAGTGGGAGCAGGTCTCCTGACCTCCCCCACGATCTCCGGCAGCGAAACTGCTGCAGTGGGAGCAGGTCTCCTGACCTCCCCCACCATCTCCGGCAGCGAAACTAGTGCTGGGGTTGGTGGTCTCCAGACCTCCTCCCCCTTCCTTGTGGCAGGCAGCTCCCCTTGGTGGGGTTCCAGCCACAGTATTTCCTGCTGCGATGTGGAGCAACAGGCAGCCCCTGGCGATGCGGAGCGGCTGGCAACCCCAGGCGATGCGAAGTGGCTGGCAACCCCAGGCAAAGCAGTCCCAGCGACCCCAGGCGATGCTGAGTGGCGGGCCACCCCAGGCGATGCGGAGCGACTAGCAACCCCAGGCGATGCGGAGACATCCTTGGGCAAAGCAAGATAGGCATCCTTGGGCAAAGCGAGTCGGGCATCCTTGGATTTAGCGAGGCAAGCATCCTTGGGCGAAGCGAGGCAGGCATCCTTGGATGAAGCGAGACAGGCATCCTTGGATGAAGCGAGGCAGGCATCCTTGGATGAAGTGAGGCAGGAATCCTTGGGCGAAGCGAGGCAGGCATCCTGGGGCACCCTCTCCTGGTGGGGGAAGTGATACCAGCAAGTATTCACCCTGTGCTGATGGACAAGGACCCAGCAGACATTCACCCTCTGCTGGTGGACAGGGACCCAGCAGGCATTCACCCTCTGCTAGTGGCGGAGGAAGAGGCAGCTCCTGCTGCTCTGGTCCTGTCGATGGAGGTGGCGGAGGCGTGTAGTCTCTGGCCAGTGAAGGTGGAGGAGGCAGAGGCAGCTCCTGCTGCTCTGCGCCTGCCGGTGGAGGTGGTGGAGGCGTGTAGTCTCCTGGTGGTGGAGATGGGAGCGGCGTGTAGTCTCCTGGCGACAGAGGTGGGAGCGACAAGTAGTCTACCCTTGTTACAGGGGACTGGTGCGGCTCTCCCTCACTTGCAGGGGACTGGTGCAGCTCTGG
This sequence comes from Polyodon spathula, assembly GCF_017654505.1. Classification (NCBI taxonomy): domain Eukaryota; kingdom Metazoa; phylum Chordata; class Actinopteri; order Acipenseriformes; family Polyodontidae; genus Polyodon; species Polyodon spathula. Next base: position 1,835,981 of record NC_054557.1, on the reverse strand, counting down.
AGACAGTGGTGGGACCTCTGCCTTCCTCTTCCCCTTTCCCCTTCTCTGCCACCTCCTCACCTTCCTCTCCTGCGCCAGTTCCTCCTCTCCTTCCTGGTAGGGGCAGCACACCACAGGGTGCCCGTACTCCCCATAGGCAAGGCACCAGCCCTGGTCCTCCATACCACCAAAGAACTCCTCTAGGTCCTGGCAGCCATCTCTCCAGTCCCAGCCTTCCATGTTTTATTTGTATTTACTTATTTATTTATTTTTTTGTTATTGCTGTTGTGTTTTTTTTTTTTGACAAAACACCTCTCCTGGTCTGATGCTTGGAGGTGCTGTTATCCCACGCAGGACACCACGTGTCACAGAGACATATCCCTCCCGACCTGTGAGGGCACGAAGTAGCCAAAGGGAAAGTCTTTGGACGGGCTGAACTGACAGTTCATTTCCAGGGTCAGGAAGTCGGTCAATCTAGAAAGAAGCCCAGACTCCTTTGCAGGAGTGTATTGACCTGGAAGGTAAATGAGGTAGCAGCTGCAAGCAATAAAGGCAACTGCAATCGCTTACCAAGGGATCATGTGTGATAGCATAAATGGGCCAGAGAATCGTTATTCTTTTCCTTCGCTTGGGTTTTGACCATAACCTGGAAGGACTGTGACAGCCGCAGTAACGACTGCTTAAAATAAATGAGAACTAAAAATATTCGTAAGTGTTTTGTTTGTTTGTTTTGTCTGTTAGTAACTGTCGGTGTTTGTAAACCAACAGACAGCTAATAGATATCCAGAGCTGTCGCCTTGGGCCAGCACAAGACGGATCAGCACTGCAGTACAGTCACCAAATAACCTGTTTATCACCCACCACGAACATGACTGCACGCACGCAGGACTGGTGACCGTGTCCAGTATTATTGTGGGGTGGATAATTTGTGTTTATTGTTTGGGATATAAACTGTTTTGTCTTCTCCGTGCATTACACATCGTTGTGTATTGCTGGGGTCTATTGTTTGGTGACCAGATCTGGATTAGAATTAATAAACACACATTCCAAACTGGATTACAATTGTTTGTGATTACTCCTGCACCGCATCACCTCTGCTGTAATTACTCCTGCACTGCATCAACTCTGCTGTGATAACTCCTGCACTGCATCACCTCTGCTGTGATTACTCCTGCACTGCATCACCTCTGCTGTGATTACTTCTGAACTGTATCACCTCTGCTGTGATTAGTCTTGCACTGCATCACCTATGCTGCGATTACTCCTGCACTGCATCACCTCTGCTGTGATTACTCCTGCACTGCATCACCTCTGCTGTGATTACTCCTTCACTGCATCACCTCTGCTGTGATTACTCCTGCACTGCATCACCTCTGCTGTGATTATTCCTACACTGCATCACCTCTGCTGTGATTACTCCTAGACTGCATCACCACTGCTGTGATTACTCCTGCACTACAACACCTCTGCTGTGATTACTCCTGCACTGCATCACCTCTGCTGTGATTATTCCTACACTGCATCACCACTGCTGTGATTACTCCTACACTGCATCACCACTGCTGTGATTAACCCTGCACTGCATCACCGCTGCTGTGATTACTCCTAGACTGCATCACTACTGCTGTGATTACTCCTGCACTGCATCACTACTGCTGTGATTACTCTTGCACTACAACACCTCTGTTGTGATTACTCCTGCACTACAACACCTTTGCTGTGATTACTCTTGCACTGCATCACTTCTGCTGTGATTACTCTTGCACTACAACACCTCTGTTGTGATTACTCTTGCACTACAACACCTTTGCTGTGATTACTCCTGCACGGCATCACCTCTGCTGTGATTACTCCTGCACTGCATCACCTCTGCTCTGATTACTTCTGCACTGCATCGCCTCTGCTATGATTGCTCTTGCACTGCATCACCTCTGTTGTGATTACCCCTGCACTGCATCACCTCTGCTGTGATTACTCCTGCACTGCATCACCTCTGCTGTGATTACTCCTGCACTGCATCACCTCTGCTCTGATTACTTCTGCACTGCATCGCCTCTGCTGTGATTGCTCTTGCACTGCATCACCTCTGCTGTCATTACTCCTGCATTGCATCACCTCTGCTGTGATTACTCCTGCACTGCATCACCTCTGCTGTGATTACTCCTGCACTGCATCACCTCTGCTGTGATTACTCTTGCTTTGCATCACTTCTGCTGTGATGACTCCTGCACTACAACACCTCTGCTGTGATTCCTCCTGCACTGCATCACCTCTGCTGTGATTCCCCCTGCACTGCATCACCTCTGCTGTGAATACTCTTGCACTGCATCACCTCTGCTGTGATTACTCCTGCACTGAATCACCTCTGCTGTGATTACTCCTGCACTGCATCACCTCTGCTGTGATTACTCCTGCACTGCATCACCTTTGCTGTGATAGCTTTTGCACTGCATCACCTCTGCTGTGATTACCCCTGCACTGCATCAGCTCTGCTGTGATTACTCCTGCACTGCATCACTTCTGCTGTGATTACTCCTGCACTGCATCACCTCTGCTGTGATTACTCCTGCACTGAATCACCTCTGCTGTGATAGCTTTTGCACTGCATCACCTCTGCTGTGATTACCCCTGCACTGCATCACCTCTGCTGTGATAACTCCTGCACTGCATCACCTTTGCTGTGATTACTCTTGCACTGCATCACTTCTGCTGTGATAACTCCTGCACTGCATTACCTGTGAACCTGCTCACAATCACCAGCCACTTTGCCACACATGGTGTCAGACACGGGATGGATCGCAATACACTGGCAGAGCTGCTGGAGGCACTGGAAAGCAGATGGGACGTAAAGGAGATAAGAAGGGAGGAACTTTCCACAGAGCCAGCTCCTACCGCAGCACCAGTAATGTCGGCACCGAAAGCTCCATCAATGAAGATGTCGGCGGAGGACAACCCAGAGGTGTACTTGGTGGCATTTGAGCGGCTGGCTACCTACCACGGCTTGGCCGTGGGACTTCTAGGCAAGCCAGCTGGAACCCTGCCAGATTTGGGAAGCTCAGGCAGCCTACCAGACGATAAGCGACCTCCGCTGCCTCAACATAACGGCAGAAACCCATCGGGCACGGTTTAGGGAGTACCAAAAATCCCCGGAGACACGCCTCCGGGTAGTTGCAGTGTGGTTGTGTGACCACATTGTGCACTGGCTGATCCCCAAGAATAAAACCATGGTACAAATGAGGGAAGCAACAGTGATGGAACAGTTCTGCCATGTGGTCGCTCTTGATACCCACGCTTGGATATGACGCCACAACCCCCATACCCTAGAGGAAGCAATGAAACTGGCTGAAAACTTCGAGGACTCCCTAGTTTTTGCCCGGATCATACCAACAGTGGGACAGATTCTTCAGATTGTTCCCTGTCCCCCTGACTTGTTTTAGGTGCAACCAACTGGGATATCTGGCAAGATCATGCCCCGCTGCCATGGAGTGTGACATATCCACATGTAATTGGGCACCTGAGATAGGTAAGAGCGGGGAAAGTGGTCGGGAGGGGCCTTGTATGATTGATGTGGTTTTAAGTAATGTGAAAACCTATGCATTAGTGGACATGGGCTATGAGCAAACCTTAATTAGGACAGCTCTCCTGGGCGGTGTGTCATAGCGGCCATGAGGTCAGGTGGCCATCTCCTGTACCCATGGAGACATGGTGGCATACCCCACCCTAAAAGTATACTTATCGGTAGGACCGATAAAATGTCACCTCATAGTAGGGGTGGCGGAAAGGTTACCACACCCAGTTATTCTGGGCTGAGACTGGCCAAAATTCAAAGAATTGATGCAAATAATGCTATTCTCAGCCACACAAAACATGGTAAAGAAAAAAAGAAAAGGGAACAAATTGGTGATTTGTTTCCTTTTCAAGCTGAAATGTTTTCCCCTATTTTCCGTGACAAGATTAGGGTCTGGTGGGAGAGTTCTTGAATGGTAAAAAACTCCAGTCAAAAGGAGTCAGAACGTAATGTGACCGAGAGGGCGAGGTTACTGGGCCATCCAGGGCAGATGCTACTCCGGTCCCTCTCAATACACTGGACATGTGGTACTCAAGCACAGACATAGTGTGGGGCCAACACAATGACCTGTCTCTAGTGCATGCTTGGGAGCAGGTCTGGTCATTGAAGGTAAGCATGTTGATGGTGCTGTGACGTTAGTATATCCACACTTCAGTATCAAGGGGCAATTACTGTATAGGGTAAATCTAGCCGCAGACATAGGACAGCCTGTAATACAATTATTCGTTCCCCCTGTCGGATTGAGGTCATGAGTCTGGCTCATGATATCCCTTTTGCGGAGCACCTCGGAGCTGACAAGACAAGGGAGCGGATATTGACTATTGGGTAGGTCTTTATACCGATGTGTTGAAATATGTAGCCACACGCCCAGACTGCTAACGAGTTGCGTCGGGTAAAATGCCGATTATCTCCACCCCATTTGCTACCTTCTGACTCTGGGTATACGCATATATTAGTATTGCTAGATTAAGCAACGCAATACCCACAGGCACTTCCATTGAGATCTGCAATAGCCACCAAGTTGGTACAGATTATGGCTAGAGTAGGGATACCAAAAGAGATCTTGACTGATCACAGAACAAATTTCTGTCTAAAACATTACCGCAGGTATTTAAAATATTAAAAATACGCCCCATCAGGACATCTGTTTATTATCCACAGACGGACAGTTTGGTAACGTTTTTATCAGACTTTGAAGTCGATGCTGAGATGATTTGTAACACAAGAGCAAAAACATTGGGCATCGCTTCTTCCCTACCTCCTTTATGCAGCGAGAAAGGTGCCGCAGAGTTCCACAGCATCCTCGATTTGTTGAGAGAGGGGTGGAAGGATCACAAAGGCTCGTCCAAAAATGTATTGAAGCATGTGCTCCTACTAAGGGATTGCCTAGATTTGGTCGGTCGTTTGGCCCAGGACAACCTCAGATCAGCTCAGCACCGACGACAGCAGCATTACAACAAAAATGCACTAATTCGAATCTTTCGACCTGGAGACTAGGTAATGCTGCTACGTCCCTCATCAGAATCAAAGTTGTGTGCTAAATGGCAGGGGCCATATAAAGTGATTCAGGCTATAGGAAAGGTGAATTATGAAATTAGACAGCCCGATTGCAGTAATGAATGTGAAATTTATCATATAAATTTATTAAATCCCTGGCAGGCAAGGGGGGTCTTGTTTATAGCCCCAGGCAATATAAAGAGTGATTCAGGTAACAATTGGTTCCAGATCAGCAACGGGAGCTGCTTAAGCTTATTGAGTGGTTCAGAGATGTTTTTTCTGACTTGCGCAGCAGAACTAATTTGGTTGAATATGACATTATCTCTCCACCTGGTATCACCGGGTGAAAGAGACTGTACCAGATCCCAGAAAGTTGATGAAGTGGCATTCACAAAGAGGTATGGGACATGCTCGAGCTTGGGGTGATTGAATCTTCCAGGAGCAAGTGGTGCAGTCCTATTGTTATAGTGGCCAAGAAAGGCGGCACCAACTTCTTCTGTGTAGATTTCAGGAAAGTAAAAGCTATTGCCAAGTTCGATGGGTACGCTATGCCTTGGGTCGACAAACTTATAGATAGACTGGGAATAGCAAGATTTATCTCCACTCTGGACCTGACAAAGGAATACTGGCAGATCCCCTTAACCCACAGTTCTAGATAGAAAACCACATTTTCAACACCAGAAGGGTTGTTTCACTTTAAAACCATGCCGTTTGGGCTACATGGTGTGCCCGCTACCTTTCAGAGACTGATGGACCAGGTTTTATTCCCACATTATGAATATGCAGCAGTGTATATTGATGACGTGGTTATTTACAGCTCCACCTGGCAAAGATTGCAGCCGTCCTTCAGTCTCTAAGGGTAGCCCGGCTGACAGCTAACTTGAGAAAATGTGTGTTTGCCAAAACAGAGACTCAATATTTGGGATTTTTAATGGCGAAAGGAAGGGTGAAACCTGTAGTCACCAAAATCCAGGCTTTGGTTGACTCGGCGATCCCCAAAACCAAGACTCAGGTAAGGTCACTACTGGGATTAGCCAGTTATTACCACCTCTTTATCCCAGAGTATACCAGACTCGTTAACCCTTGTTGAACTCACTAAAAAGAGTATCCAAATTTAATTAAGTGGTCAGCTGAGTGGCAGGGGGTGTTTGATACTATTAAGCATAGACTTTGCCAGGTCCCCACTCTTATCACACCAGATTTCACCAAGAGATTCATCCTCCACACTGATGCATCGGATGTAGTTTTGGGTGCTCTCTTGTCCCAAAAGGTAGATGGGAGTAAAACACCTGATACTGTACATCAGTAAAAAAATGCTACCTTGGGAACGCAACTACTCTGTAGTCGAAAAGGAATGTTTGGCCATTAAATGGGCTACTCACACTTTACGATAAAACCTGCTGGGGCACTCACAGACCACACCCCACTCAAGTGGTTAAGCATGATAAAGGACAGCAATGCCGAAAAAACTTGATGGTATCTGGCATTGCAGCCCTTCATGTACCACATGGTACACTGTGCGGGGAAGGACCATCAAAATGCAGATTATTTTTCCCGGGAGGGGGGAGTAATGGGAAAGATAGATTCAGCCGAGTGTTCCTTCGGCTCGACTCTGAGCGGTGGGATATGTGACAGAAATATAATGAGTTCTGGTTAGAAATCTCCCTCCCTACCTGTGAGGGCACAAAGTAAAGAAAGGAAAAGTCTTTGGAAGGGCTGGCCTAACAGTTCATTTCCAGGGTGTACAGATGCCATCTCATGCATGTGACTCTTACCCTGTGTACAGATGTCATCTCATGCATGTGACTCACTCTTACCCTGTGTACAGATGTCACCTCATGCATGTGGCTCACTCTGAAAGGAATTTGTGTTTAAGAGATCCTTAGTTTGTAAGTGAATACATAGTGTGTAGGGTGTCTTATTATAAGAGCACAGTTGGAGCATCTAAAACCGAAATTGTACATGATGACATACAATAAGACACTCTAAACAACACGTGTCAACTTTTGATAAATTAAGTTTTTTAAATAGTAGCCTGATTATGTTTTAAGTTCAACAGATACAGCAAATCCAAAAAGATTACTCCTCTGACAGCAAAAGTCATAGAATTACATGTTATATTCTTACCTCTTATTAGAACTAGCAGCTTCCCCAACTGTGTTCCCGAATTGGAAAGCATGTGGCTTCATTTTCTTCCTTGTCTTTATCATTCTCCAGCTAGCTTTAGTGCCACTAATAGCTAAATCACCTCACAATCACCTACAAGTGACATGGCCCTCCGATTTCTTTTTACTGCTTCTTGTTCGGAGATAAGAAGTCTTGTAGCGTGAGTCTAAATGCCTCTGTAATGGACTGTTTTTCAGCACTACAGTCTCCACATCTGATAACCCCTGTCAGGCTCTGCATTCTGAAAATTCTTTCCAACACCTGAAGCTGAGATATGAGAGAAGCCAGATCACCTGAAATGCAGGCCAGGTGAGCTGTACAATATGAAATTGGGGTTGCTTAGGGATCACATGAACGCTTGACCTTGGAAACTAGGACAAAGTGATACAGTTACTACTTCCAACCATATAGCACAGTGACATCATGTGATTTTCTCATAAAACTATTTGGACTAACTTGAGATTTGAGTCACTGTCCTAAGAAAAAGATGATGTGTTGGCTATAGTATAGTAGGTCTTACTGTGGGACATATGGAGCTAGATTAGGAAAGCTTTTTAGTCAGAAATGTTATTAGTAACATTGAGACACAGCTATGGCCATTGGGGAAGCATTCTACTGGTATGCTTAAACAACAGTAACATACTACAGTGAAAAATAAAGAAGAAAAAGGGGACAATAACTAACTGCAACAGGAAAATATATTGTAGTTAAAGATAAAACCATAGTGTAGAGCCGGCACTACTCCAGTAGGATATGGTGGTACCTAATAAATATCCCTCCCAGTGGCATGGTCTGGCTATTGGCTCATCCTGTTAACGGCGATCAAATTAGTTTCAAGATTTCATTTAATAGTATTAATCTTGCCCTGGGTATTTATTAGATACAAGCGCCTCCTACTGGAGCAGTGTTGGTTCTATATTTGCCATAATAAACCCTTTTTAAAAGTTACTTATTAACACAATTGCTTAACACAGTCCCATCCAAAATACACCAAAAATTACAATAAAGCAGAATGCTCTTCACCTTGGCGGTTGCATAAAAAAAACTAAATGCAGTCCAGCAACAAACAAATGAGAAACCTGCTGGATCTTATCTACATACAGTAGTGGAACATCTGCACAGCGCTCTCTTGACTGGCTACACATGCACAGATGTGTTTTTATCCTGCCATGAGGAGAGCAACTGGGTGTGATGAAATTAAAACTAAAAAATGTCTAAATGGTTCATACAGCTGGGCTAGGATCTAAATGATTCGTACAGCTGGGCTGGTGTCTAAATGATTCATACAACTGGGCTGGGGTTGAAATGATTTATACAGCTGGGCTGGGGTCTAAATGATTCATACAGCTGGGCTGTGGTCTAAATGATTCATACAGCTGGGCTGGGGTCTAAACGATTCATACAGCTGGGCTGGGGTCTAAACGATTCATACAGCTGGGCTGGGGTCTAAATGGTTTATACAGCTGGGCTGGGGTCTATACGATTCATACAGCTGGGCTGGTGTCTAAACAATTCATACAGCTGGGTTGGAGTCTAAATGATTCATACCCTGTTTCCACTGTGGCATCATCGGCCCTGGCCACATCATGACATAGCAGGGAGGCATGGGCTGTATAAGAAGCCAGCAGGGAAACAGAGCAACACATTTCAACCTTTTGTCACAGTACAATGGCTGTCGAAGAGAGTTTGGCTAAAAAAGATAATTGTGGTGGCATGTGGGAGAACAAAGAAACAAAAACTCTTTTAGCAATCTGGGCTGACTCTGAAATCCTGAAACAGTGAATGTTTGCTGTGCGGAATATACACATGCTTTCCATTGCAGCATCCATTGCCAGCCCAGGCCTGCAGTGGAAATGAAGCATAACTGGCTCCAACAGGATAATTAGTATAAAAATAACTGAATGCTTTGAACACCAGAAAGGAAATAATCATGAACTCTACTTTCCAAGTCAAAAAATGAGTTTCCAAAAAAATGAACAGCACTGGAAGGCAGACAGTATCATCGGCAATGTGTCTATTAAAAAGAAAAATCTTAATTACATGTTTCAGAGCTTGCTTTTATGTGGAGTAATTGAGGTCATTCAAGCCCACCAATTGTGTTCAATAATGATGGTCCTTCACTAATGGAGTTGCCACTGTTATCTAAGTCATTTAATTGAAAGAAGCAGCTCTGTGTCGACTCAGCTGACACCCTTCACAGCGTTTGGTCAGTGGATGAAGATTAACCCTCACTCTGCATAAAGCAAGTCCTTTAGAAAATGACACTCAAAAAAAATCTTTTAATATGTTCAATTCAAAAAGGCTAGTGACTCACAAGCAGGTTACAGCATGACGTGTTGAATGTAAACAAACAACAAAATGAGCCGCTGTTTCTCTTGCTACACAAAGTTGGAACTTGTTCAAGCTCTTGAAAAAAACTTGAATCAGACAGAAGTCTCCAAGCAGTTTGATGTTTCCCATTCTGGCGAGTTGCTTCACCATTCTGTTAAATAATGTGCATGTCTTGTATGTTGCTGCTGCATTTTGTAACGTGTATAGGGGTGCTGTGTAAATTTAGTTTAACAATAAGTTTATTAATGTTAAGTTAACTATAAGTAACACCCATTACTTTTGCATCAGCCATTGTGATAACCCGAAACACACCCGCCAGCTAATTTCACAGCACATAGCAATTCAAGCTTATTCACTGTGTTGTTTTGCTTTAGTTTTATTAATGTTAGTTTGTCCGTTACTTTATTATTATAATAGTTTATTAACATACACTTGCCTTTTACTTATTCAGTTAATTTCATATGTTGATGCACGTATGTCATGACAAATAATACATATGTATTTATTTATTCATTTATTGATTCATATTGTGTCAGGTGGCTAACTCCGTCTTAGAGAACACTTTGGTTATAAGAACTACTTCCTTGGTTCCCGAGGGGTGTTCTCTTAGCCGGAGAGTACTGTACAGTTATAATAAATTAAAGTGATAATTATTTGTGCTGTAACATTGAAGTAGAAAAGCAATAAGAGCCTCCACATCTGGAATTACCAGGCATTCGGCTCGGCCGGGACCCATTACCCAAACCATCCATAATGCCTGGTAATGCCCAATGTGGAGGATACATATACATTTCATATACTGTAATATGATAGCCAGGTAGCCAGCCCAGCTGATGTTGTTGCTCCAGCCGGAAAGTCTGAAAGTTCCAATCCTAACAGGATGCTTTGTCCATGAGGAGACAAGGTCTTAAGTCTGCTCATTATTAATTTTCAGTTCATCAATTACTTTTCTGCTGAGAATCAGGATCCTATTGTTTGTGCGTATATGTCTGTCAGTGTGTGCAAGCATGTATATGCGTGCACACAGTAAAATATACAGTAATTTTAGGCTTGTTCCCCTACAAGATAAATGTTTTAATAAATCACTCAACTTTTCTTAATTGGAACACCATGAAACAGGTTTAGTCACTTTCAGTTTCAGAGTGGTTTCTGAGTGGGGTGGAACAACTAGTATCCAAAGGCTTAAAAAAAGGTGAGTGATTTGTGAGCCCCTGAAAAATACATGTTGAAAATGAGCAAGCCTAAATACTGTATGCCACAGTCCTTCTGTAAACCAGACATCTGAAATACCACAACCTTATAGCAGTTGGTCAAAGAACACATAGATTTTTTATTAGTTAATCTGTAGTAAAATCTAACATTTTTAGTAAAATATTTAGTGAAATATCTGGCTGGGCTGTATACTGGATGGTACCGATGTTGTGTACTCAGCCTGCCTGCTAATGAAGCTGTGTTCTGGATTCAGAGAGATGACTGTGTGGCCTGCCCTAATTATACATTCTAATCTGAGAAGGATCATGAAGCTGTCCTACTCTGGGCTACCAGTGTCTTGCAGTGTGTGTTGGGTTCCTCATTGATCTTGTTGTTCCAAGACACCTGTCGGTTCCTCTAGTTTATTTCACTTTAATCCCTGCAATGATTAGGGGTGTTGTACACTGTGGTCAGCCCTGAGTTTTCTACTCCTTGAACCTGTCACAGCATATCTTCATCTGTCTCCCTGATATTTCAACCCAGCAAGCTGAGATGATTTCACAGATTGCAAGCAAATAAAAGAACATACGTCAAAGGCTTCATTGGAGTCATGAGGGACGAGGCATCCGGAGCAGGCGGGCACACTGAATATGGAAGCAGGCAGGGGAAGTCTAGTCAGCCACAAGCATTCAAGTAGGCCAGGTTATTGTGAAGGCATTTTGGCAATTTTCAATATTTAGAATTGTACACATTATAGTAAACTGTAGTAAATAAAGTTGTAATAAATATAAGTTAATAACTTCAATTCCGAAAAAATATTTTGCCAAATTTTTCATTTCTATTTACAGTTATAACAATTAGAGGACAAAGATTAACAGTAAAACAGTAAGAAAAATATTAAACATGATTTTAAGCAGCTCTCCCTCTCAACTGTAAACAAACTCTCTAAATTAGCCTGGCAGTTTGATAGGCTTTTCTCTGATGTAATTACTTGGAATGAAGAGCCACAGTATTCATGTGTGGATTTCACCCCTAGCGATTGCTGCTACCTTATAGCAATCTGACGAGGGCCCAGACCCAGGTACCATTGAGATTATTGGAGCCCACTTTGTTTACATTTGCTGGGGAATTGTTGCGTATAATCATTTTAATGCTAAAGTTTCTTCTAAGAACCTAAACCACTGCATTATAGTATTAGGAGAAATGACACAATACTAAGGTTAAACATCTACAATACCAACAATCAATTTAAGCATCATTTTAAAAAGATTTTATGAGGGAAAAAAGAACAACCCGAAAACATTAAAACATAATGTAGTACGCATTTAGCATGAGAAAGCAGCCTGCACTTGTTTGACTTTCATATTTCCTCACAACGCCACCTGACCCCCAGGAAACTGTCTGCATTATTTTTAGTGTGTCTGTACCAGCCAGAGCAGGTGTGTGGCGGATACATTCTGTGCTTCGTAAATCCTCAGTGATTTCTGTGTGAATCTGCAGAGGTGACAGCCTAAGCCCTTTCCAATTGGGAATTCTGCCACTTAAAGTCAAAAATAAATTCCTAAATCCAGGGCTTCACACAGCAAAACAGGATTGCTTATTACTTTAGAAGGTTTAGCAACCTTCAGGCGAGAGGAGGCCTTTTCAGCATTTTGGATTCTGGGTTTGTGGGATTAAAATTTTTAATCTGGGTTTGTGGGATTAAAATACTCTCCAACTCAGAATATTTCATGGTTGTATGAATCAACAAGTTCAGCTCTAGCAAGCCAAATGTCCTGTCCTCAGTCTTCCAAAGACGTTTAGTTTTTTCGCCTTACCGTGCACTTAATTGAAACAGCAGTTCACTTGTTATACTATTGTCAGCCATGACAACACTATGGGTCTGGTCAAGGGGGCACTGATATACAGTGTATGTTACTGATGTGCTACCATGGTATTGCAATAGATGTATGACCAGTGCATAGGTGTTCAGTATGCAATACCACTATTACCCAACAGGACACCATTGAAAAAACATTTGAGATGATACATGTCCTGTACTGTACAGTCTCCAATTTAAGACGCAGACCAAATTTCCCACCCTCAATTTGAGGAAAAAATAAAACATCAAATAAAGGTGCATTTACAAAGATACAACCTCAGTTACGCATATAAGAAAACGATGTATGAAGGCAGTTCCTACCGTCTGTTGTTACACCGAGCATTACAGAGAATTGCGGCTTATCATTTCCAGTCGTAATTACTCCTAAAATACGGGAGTCTGATCAGCATTTCCGATCTGTCTAAGCTGGTACTCTTTGTTAGAAATGCTGAAATTGTAAAAGCTTCTCTTCTAATTCCTCAGGAAGCTAATGACCCTTCTTTAAAAATATAGCTTTACACGTCCCCACGTGTTGCTACAACTATTTAAATAACGTACCTGTCACTGTTCTTTCCTTTTTTCATTTATAACTTTAAAGTCTGTTTCAAAACTCTTTTCAAAATGGCCGCTCTAGTGCACTGACAGTGTAAGAATTATTGCCCACATTGTCAAACAGGGTAACATAGCAATAATGATCCATGATGTGGTACGGTACAGAAAAGCCACAGCACTTGCTATGTTTTTTTTTGTGTTTATCACTCTTCCTGCAGTGATCTAAAACCCCGGTACATTAGAGCAGCCATTTTGAAAAGAGCTTTGAAATAGACTAAGAGCCCTATTTAACAAATATGTGCGCATCCGCGTCCGCTCGGGCAAAAATGACAGCGTTAGCGAACCACCACGACAGCGCACAAATAAGTGGTTTAGAAGTCGGGTCTTGTGTGTGGGCTATCACATTAAATAGCGAATCATGTGTCCAACCAATCAAAGCACAGTGGGGGGAGTAAGGTTACAACCAATAAGGATTCAACATTCCCTTTAAGAGCACCTGTGCATCTGCAATAGCAAACGACAAAAAAGGAGGAGACAAAAGCGCAAAAAAAAAATGTCCAGCTGCCCAAGTGAGGAGGATGACCAAGCCCCGCAAGCAAGGCTTCAATTTTTATTTTTGGCAGCCTGGAGATGGAGAGTGAATACTTACGAAATAAAACAAAGTAATCTATAAGGCTTTGTCTGACTTGCCTGGCACTTTCTGCATCTGCAGCCTCCACCACTGGGGCATCAAGTTCAGCATCTGCTTCCCTCAAACCCTGTAATCTTTCCTCTGTAAGTTCAACATCACATCCATTACAGAGAAATATGTTATCTGAAACACAAGAAGCCAGGATGATATTGCTAACCTTCTCAGGAGTGTACTGTAGTGATCCCGCAGAGACATCCAAACATCGGAATCTCATTTTGAGGATTCCAAATGTTCGCTTAATTACACTACGAGTTCATTTAAAGGTATGGTTATACCTCTGTTTGACCAGGGTCGTGGGGTTGAGCAGCGATCACAGTAGCCACCGCTTACTCGTTGTCCCCTATCAATCAGCCTCTCAGACTGTCATCCCACTGAAACACAGCTGCCACCTGCGAATTAACGAGGATAAACAAGTCATGAGCAGAGCAACAATAGTTTGCATACACATATGTGATGTAGTTGTTGGCATCACAGATCACACACGGTGACAGAATAGGTCCCTTTACGATTTATGTAGAGGTTCCTATTCTGTGTTGGTGCGCATAGCTACGCATGTGTGCAATCGAAGGATCCCAGGACAACAGGATTTTTTTTTTTTTTTTTTAATGGGTAGATTGCTGTATGTGCAATTATGACAGCCCCACAATAGTAAGGCAGTGTAAATTTAAGCGATTGATGCCGTTGGCGAGGGCTCTAATGAAAGTCAAGGTCATCTACCACACGGTAGAGCCCACATCGAGAGGCCTCTATCACTATTAGAAAATGATTTATTTCTTTATTTTCTCTTTAACAAAAACTTTAAAGCCTATATTTACCTTGAATTTCTGATATTTCGCCAGCTAACATTCTGCTGAGGAAAATTGTCCCTAACATAATTAGAAAAGAAAAACAACATAAATGTAAATAAAATGTTGTTATTATTATTATTATTATTATTATTATTATTATTATTATATTATTATTGCTAACATACTTATTTATTGGGGTCTTACTCTGTCTTATTATAATTTATCTGGACATGTACAATTGTGGAATAGTCTGTGTAGTATTGAGTCTGAGTCGAAACTTGTTGGAGACGCAGCATCATTCAAGTAGGCAGGTGGATTCAGTTTGGCTGGTGCGGAAAGAACTGAAACAGAGTTGGGAGTTTGACAGGCTGGTTTTGAGAGAGGGTGTTGTTTGGATCCAGCCAATAATAGAATTATGGACCAATCGTGCCTTCCCTATTGATTTGCTGTCCAGTAGCTGCGAATTGAGCCTTCTTTACAGTGTCCTGTCACAGACATGACTTTCCTTGTCTCTAGACCAGCGTCAGAAAGTATGTTTAAGTAGATTTTTATGTTATCAGATTCGTTGAGATTACAATGTTAAGGGAAAAAGCCAGTATTTGTGTACTGATTGATTTTAAAATGTAATTCACAGTTAAGCACTTCAATGTTCCAGCAGGCATCTATGCAAAATAGAAGCCAACTAGATCTGGAAGCAGAGTGGCTGTTTGCACTCAATCATTTATTTATATATATATATATATATATATATATATATATATATATATAAATGATTGAGTGCAAACAGCCACTCTGCTTCCAGATCTAGTTGGCTTCTATTTTGCATAGATGCCTGCTGGAACATTGAATGCAATTAGAGAGACGAGAGGAGGAGGGGGGGGGGGGGGGGGGGGGGGGGGGGGGGCATGGGACGTATTTACTGTAATAGACAGTTCATTAAAAAGAGTAGGGGAATCTCTGTTACCTTTACTGCCGTTAATGAGAAACTATGGTAACTACATTATTTTTCTGTGCGAGGTCTGTTTATGTCAAAATGTAAAAAAGAAAAAAAAATCAAATAATGTTTAATAAATTATTTTTTATAATATATATATATATATATATATATATATATATATATATATATATATATATATATATATAGATATTATTGAGTAAAACATATACTGTATACTTAATGTACCGGTTTCCGGTTTATTCCGAATTTTACCCACAAAAAAATGCAGGATTTTTTTTTTTTTTTTTTTTTTTTTAACTGAGTTTCCGTTTTTACTGATTTATACCCGATTTATGTCTATTATTCAATATTTTCCCAGTACTGTTTTCTAGGAGAGACACAATACTTTGATTAAAACGCTGTTCCTTTTCAATTCAAAGATGGCCACCAAACATTGTTTATGGGATATATGCCTACTGTTGGTAGGTGTAACTGAGCTCTTACTATGAAAGCTGCCGCTACGCATGTCAGGCTGCTTGTCTTTCTTTCTGTCTGTCGTCTGTGAATCGACTGCCTGTGCAGTATTATTTAAAAGAGTGAGTGTGTGTTTTTCACCCTTTTTTACTTGGGAGAGCGCTATTACTGCACCAGGGCTGTCCCCATTGTTGAGTTAGTCCAGTCAGTTAGAGATAGTCGCCTATGGGCTGCCGGTTGGGCTTTCTTGTTTTGATTGTGCTGCGTGTCCCTGGGCTTGCGCAGATGACTAGCTGCAGCGTGGCTGCTTACAGCCAAACCAGCCATGTGTTCCTCACTGGGGCCTGCCCAGTTGTTAAGTTGAAATATACCTTACAATCGAACAAACAGTGCACTCTACCCCATCTGTACTGTTGTATTATTGTATTGTGATTTGCTGTATTGCTGCCAATCGCCCACGGCGGCTTCGGCCTTTGTGTCCTCCTGTTGTATGCTACAAGCTGCCCATGTGTGTGACCACGCAGTTAGAGTAGGCACCTGGTGTTTTCTAATACCGCGGTGCGTGCTCGGCCCATGCTACTTCTGTACCACGGTGCTCATTGACAGTACCCAATCCAGGCAATGCACCGATGCTGTGCGTTATTCTGTGCACATTGTACCTGGCACTGCACGGTACTCAGTGCACGCGGTGCAAGTACTGCATGCACTCTCCGTGTTACGCACTTCCACTGTAGGCACCTGTGGCAAAGTGCCCCACCCCTGGGCTATTGATTTGTGTTGTATATTACGTGTAGTATGTTAACGGTGTATAGTCATTGGTACATGGGATATAAATGGGTCTGTGTAACACAAGTGTTTAAAATGTGTGTTTGTATTTAGGCACGAGGATTGCACAGCACTTCACGTGCAGTTAAAATGTAATATGTGAGCATGGGGAATTGCACTTTTATTAATTCACATGTAATTGTACCGAGACTCCAACTGAATGATTGATTAGCAATCGAGTCTCGGTACAGCTGCATAAAAGCAACATGTTTCCACTCACTCTGGGTTGTGCGTTCGGTGAGTGGAGAATGGGATTGGAGACGGAGGTAATAGTAATAGTTATAGTAAATAATACCAGCTCTCTGAGTTTATCGGTGTAGTCCATTTTGTTTGTATATTTATTTGGCTAAAGTGCAAAGTCCTGTGTTTTGTTCTTACAACCTTTTATTTTTCTGTTTGTTTTGACTCACCATTTGTTTGTCTGTTAGTCCACTGTTTGTTTAAGTGTTAGTCAGTTTTGTTTCATCTCTATTTTGGCTAAATTTTCGTGTCCTATGTTTTGTTTGTCTTGCAACCTTTTATTTTCTGCTTGTTTAATTATTAAATGCTAAGAGGTAACAATCGTTCAGCTTCACCAAACTCCACCTCTTTGTTTATTTTGTGTTGGTTCCTGTTTCAGAGTTTATTTTACATACATAAAAATAGGGTAAAATAAAAGTAAAACATTGTTTTTAATTGAAACATTGGTAAAAATTGGGAGAAAAAACTGCATAGCAGTTCTGGTTTCTGATTAAGTTTAATGTCCCTGGCATGTATCATGAAGCAAAATCTGTTGAAGCCACATTTTCCCAAGTTAGCTGGTACTTTGCGAACATTTGGGCAATCGCTGTGCTGACATAAATTCTATCTACAGTAGGTATGAACATGACATCAACACAAAACAAGCCAGGTTATTTACCCTGAATTCATAAAAAGAAAAGAAAATTGAAAGAATTGGACGGTACAAACCATCAGGAGACATGTCAAAAATCACACTGAACATTTCCAGCAATGTGTTCCATACGTTTACCAACTAAAGCATCACCATTTTCTATCAAATATTTACAATTAAGATTGTCTGCGTTAGGCAGTATTTTAGCTGATGGACAGTCCTGTCGCATGAAGTCACCAATACACACCTCTCTGCAATAAGCAGTGGCTGTCCAATAAGTGCTCTGACAAACACACTAACACAGTAATTCTGCGCTCTCCTTTACTAAAGCACTTGTAAAAGCTGCATAAATGGATTGCTTGTCTCTCAGTTCACTTTCTTGTTTTAGTTTCATGTGTCGCTTATTTTTCAGTATGTTCTTTTATTCTGTTAGTGCAAACATGATTCAGTGCAGCAGTATTTGCACATTATTTGATCCTCTGACATCTAATCGTGCAGGGCTGCTTATTACAATGTCGTGGTCAAAATAAAATGTTAGTTTACCTACCGTAAACCTGGTTCCCTGAAAGAGAAGAACATTGTTTATGGTATATATGCCTGCGTATTGGTAGGTGTCACGGAGTCCTTACTATCAAAGCTGCCAATAGGCTCTCCTTCCCTCAATGACCTCGGTCCAGCCTACCGAGGGAATAAAATCATCACACAGGGAAGGATCTACCTCTTTTCGCGACGAGACTGTGATGACGACTGATGCGACCTCACGGCTGGTGGCCATCTTCTCTTCCAGGGAACCAGGGTTACGGTAGGTAAACTAACGTTCCCTTTCAATTAGCAGATGGGTACCAAACATCGTTTATGGGAAAAACGAATAGCAGAGCCGTCATGAGAGAGTGAAGAATGGCAGCACACGAGGGGTGCCTTAGCCCTGTCTAACCAAAGGTCAGCGGTGCGAGCATGCAACCTCAAGGACCCTTGTGCCCATGAGGGATGGTGGCAAAGTGGCAAATATGTGCAGGTGAGTGCAGTGCAGATTAATCACACAGACAAATGATTCACAGGGTCCAGGGATGTTTATTAATGGTTATAATGTCCAGAGCCTTGTGGCAACAACCTGTAAAAAATAATAATGAAGGAAGTGGTACAGCGGCGTGTATCACTCCCATTTGTAAAAATCCCATGGGTTTGAACCGCAACCGAAAGTCCCGTCTTTCCTCACCCACACAAAACACAAACACAGACACAGACACAGCTCCGATAAGTGCTCTGGTGCAAAGACAGTTCTGAAGTGAAAAGGTGAGTGTTGATGTCTGGGTTAATGCTGGCCTGCGGCTACAGCTCCAGATCACGCTAGAATTCTTTAAAGATAAACAACACAAAACAGTGTTACGAGACAAACGAATATACAGAACACTCATGGCTTCTATTTTACAAAATTACAGGCTCCTTCTAGGTTTGTTTGCTAACCATCTACAAAGGAACAGATCACTGAAGCTAGGCCCCCTATTTATACCCTCGCCCATGACCCCTAGGTTAACGAGCGCATCCGAACCTCCAATCCTCGGCTGCCATGCCGTCTACCGTCCAGGTCAGTGAGCTTGGGTGGCGTAGCTCTGCCCCCTTCCTAAATGGCCGACTTTCAACTACCCTACAGAATAAATGGTCTTGCCATTTGCTTAAGGTTACTTTGTTCCTTCTTTCTAGTGCCCTCACAGGTCAGGAAGGAGATCTAACACCAAACGTCATTCGATCTCTGTCACAGGGATCTATCGCGTTAAGCCGATAGAACCTGGTAAAAGTATATGGCGTAGCCCAGCTAGCCGCATCACAAATCTCAGCCATGGAGGCATCTCTAAAGAGGGCCCATGACGTATCCACACCTCTTGTGGAACGCGTGGCTACCTGCCCAGGCATGGGTAAGCCAACACCATCATATGCAGTCGCTACTGTGTCTGCAATCAATGCGACAGTCTCTGCTTTGAAAGGGGCTGTTCCAGGGTTCGTGTCCCATGGCAGACGAAGAGCTGGTCAGAATGACGCAAGGCTCTCGTGCTATCCACATAGCATCTCAATGCCCGAACCGGGCAGAGGAAATTCAACTTCCTATCCTCCTCTGTAGTAAACGATGGAGGATGAAAGGACTCCAGTTCCACAGACTGATTCAAGTGGAAGGTTGGGGAGAAAAGCAGGGTTTGCATGCAGTGACACTCTGCTACCATCATCCCAAATACGCATACAGGAACTATGCACAGACAGCGCCTGCAGCTCACTAACCTGCTTTGCGGAGGTGATAGCCAAGAGGAAGGCTGTCTTCATAGAAAGATACTTCAACTCAATAGAGTATACAGGCTCAAAGAGAGCATGAGAGCATCCAGTATAACCTCAAGAGTCCATTCGGGGAGAGTAGCCCTCCTAAGAGGGCGCAACCGCCGAGTGCCTCGGAGAAACCGGGTAGCCAAAAAAGGGACACCGAGACAACGGGGGTATGGCAAGCAGAAATCGCCACTAGGTATACCTTCAGTGTGGACGGTGATCTACCAGCCTCAAGCAGATCTTGCAGAAACTGCAAGATGACAGGCATGGGACTGAGATTTGGTCATGACCGTTAGTCCGGCACCAATCCTGGAAATATTTCCACTTATAGACATACAGCAACCTAGTGGAATGCACCCTAGAATTCTACAAGGTAACCACAACCACGTCCAATAGCCATAAGGCTGACCAGATTAAATGAATTGAGTCACGCTTGCAGCGGGCGCATGCGCAATAAGCCCAGCTTGATGGCTGATATCGCTGCAGCCATCAGACCCAGTAATTTCTGACACAAGACAAGAGGTGGTGCTGGAAAGCTGTTACTCTGTCATCCCACAGGTATGCATGCATCGTAGTGGAGTCCAGCCGGAGTCCCACATACATTGTGCACTGCACCGGCGTCAGCCGACTCTTGGCATCGTTGATGGCGAGGCCCAGCCTCACCAGATGCTTCGTCACAAGCTCTGTGTGGGCCACCACTCCCTCCTGTGACTGGGAACAGATCAACCAGTTGTGGCGGTAGTTCATCACACTGACCCCTTGCAGCCGCAAGCGGGCGAGGATAGTGTCTACGCACTTTGAGAACGTACAGGGAGTCAGGGAGAGGCCAAACGGCAGCACAGAAAACTCAAACACTGCCTTGAAAGGTGAAGTGGTGGTATTTCCTGTGCTCTGGACGAATGGGGACGTGAAAATAAGTATCCCGCAAGTCCACTGTGGTAAACCCAGCCGGACAGACAGGAGTATGTGACGATGAGTCAGTATTTGGAACCTCCTCTGTTTCATAAACTGGTTGAGGAACTGAAAGAGAAGATGGCCACCAGCTGTGAGGTCACATCAGTCGTCATCACAGTCTCGTCGCGAAAAGAGGTAGATCCTTCCCTGTGTGACGATTTTATTCCCTCAGTAGGCTGGACCGAGGTCATTGAGGGAAGGAGAGCCTATTGGCAGCTTTGATAGTAAGAGCTCGGTGACAACTACCAATAGGCAGGCGTATATCCCATAAATGATGTTCTTTTCTTTCAGGGAACCAGGTTTACGGTAGGTAAACTAACGTTTTATTTTGACCACGACATTGTAATAAGCAGCTCTGCACGATTAGACATCAGAGTGTAACGATCACTCCGCACAACTGAGAAGCAGTTGTACTGTCCTCCCTAAGGAGATGCTACTGGCCCAATATCTATAACTAACTAAGTCAGCAAGAGTGACAGACAGCAAAAGCAGGGACGTCAAAGGTGTCAATTTCATGAACAAACAGTTTATTGTTGTGAACTGTAATGTAATAAATGAAATATAATGCCAACAACTTATTGCAGATAACATTTTGTTAAGTGGAAGGTACAGGTGAGTAAGAAAGTAAAGTGAATTAAACATCCAAACAAACTAACACTAAAGCGAAATGAAGGGGGTGTCTGGTGGGCCTCCAATAAACCCCCACACACACCCACACCCACAACACCAATATACAACTAACACACGGACAGGCAAAAGAGATGAAGGTGAATGAATAATTATACAGGGAAAACAATTACAAAGACAGTCTTGATGGCAATGGATGATAAATGAAATTTAGGCCTAACAAGTCCAGTGAAGCAATGCACATGAAATCCAAAGTAACAAAAGAACAAAACCAAAATTCAAATAACCAAAGTATCAAAGTAAAGTAGAAAAAAAAACAGCAAACAAAAAAAGGAATAATCTCACCAACAAATAATGAAGTCCCGAACAGAGTCCTGTATTGATGATGAGGGATGAAGGTTGATGAAAAAATAGCAATAGTTGAAAATGGTGAGTCTGTTGAGTAGTACTGGGTTGAGTGGTGAACAGCCGTTTGGAAAATATCCAGAGAATCAGGAACCAAATGGAGACTGAACACACTACCAAAAAACAAACCCTAAACAGACCTTGAACAGCAACTAAACTTAAACAAGTAACAGTGTAAACAAAAAAGAAAGGTTTAGACAAAGTACAAGATTATGAAAAGAGTAAATGGATGCACCAGTATTTATCTAAAATAGTTAAAGTTACACTGTTAATTAAGTAATATGCTTTTTTTTTGTAAATGAAGTCCTCCCTGGCCTAGCTAGCCAGGTTTAATACCAGAGCTGGCTTCCAGGAGCTCTGAGATTGGAGGAGTGGATATCTGAATGAGCCAATGGGGGGAGAGGATGAACAGAGGGTGAAGGCAAGGAACTATGGGAAATTGAGTTTAACCTGGCCAGGCTACTGTCCATAATTAAAGGGACAGGTGGGTGAAACTTACACCCACTTTATAGCAAGTGAATTGCTACAAGAGGATCAAATAACGTACAAATACTGCTGCATTGAAGCATGTTCGCACTAACAGAATAAAAGAACATACTGAAAAATAAGCGACACATTAAACTAAAACAAGAAAGTGAACTGAGAGACAAGCAATCCATTTATGCAGCTTTTACAAGTGCTTTAGTAAAAGAGAGCGCAGAAAGACTGTGTTAGTGTGTTTGTCAGAGCACTTATTGGACAGCCACTGCTTATTGCAGAGAGGTGTGTATTGGTGACTTCATGCGACAGGACTGTCCATCAGCTAAAATACTGCCTAACGCAGACAATCTTAATTGTAAATATTTGATAGAAAATGGTGATGCTTTAGTTGGTAAACGTATGGAACACATTGCTGGAAATGTTCAGTGTGATTTTTGACATGTCTCCTGATGGTTTGTACCGTCCAATTCTTTCAATTTTCTTTTCTTTTTATGAATTCAGGGTAAATAACCTGGCTTGTTTTGTGTTGATGTCATGTTCATACCTACTGTAGATAGAATTTATGTCAGCACAGCGATTGCCCAAACGTTCGCAAAGTACCAATTAACTTGGGAAAATGTGGCTTCAACAGATTCTGCTTCATAATATATGCCAGGGACATTAAACTTAATCAGAAACCAGAACTGCTATGCAGTTTTTTCCCCCAATTTTTTACCAATGTTTCAATTAAAAACAATGTTTTACTTTTATTTTACCCTATTTTTATATATGTAAAATAAACTCTGAACAATATTTTTTTTTAAAGATAAAAACCAAAAATGTGGAACTCTGTGTATACTATACTATTATTGATATACATCTATTTGAGTTGTTTTATCAATGTGTACCTGTAATAAAACTAAATTTCTGAAAACTAAAACAAAAAATTCAAAAAATTTAAAAGAATTTCATGAGGCTCTGTGACCCAATCCATCAACAGTCCAAAGCACCTTTGACCATTGTACCATTGTCCGATTTCTGGGTTCTTGTGCATATTTGAGCCTTTTAGTCTTGTTCCCCTTTCTTAACAGAGGTATTCTTACTGCAACACATCCTTTAAGTCCTGATTTCAAGAGCGACCTTCATACTGTTGATTTGATGGACAATGACACCTGTGCCTTCTGCCAGTTCTGTTGTCAATTCAACACTTGTCTTCTTTCTATTCCTTAAAGATATTATCTTCAAGTATTGCTCATCCTTGGTAGACAGCTTTTTGAGTCTTCCAGCCCTGGGTTTGTCAATTACAGATGATGTTTCTCTGTACTTGTTGATTATGCTTCGGATACCACACCTTGAAAATTGAGTGATGCAAGCTATTAATATATATATATATGCATCAGAGTTAAAAAATTTTTAATGTTGTACATACCTTTTGCAAGCAGTGTCGTGTCAGATATATATATATACATATATATATCTACACACACACACACACACACACACACACACACACACACACACACACACACACACACACACACACACACTGAGTGTACAAAACATTAGGAACACCTTCCTAATATTGAGTTGCACCCCCTTTTGCCCTCAGAACAGCCTCAATTCGTCGGGGCATGGACTCTACAAGGTGTCGAAAGCATTCCACAGGGATGCTGGCCCATGTTGACTCCAATGCTTCCCACAGTTGTGTCAAGTTGGCTGGTAGTGGATCTCTACTCCGAATAGCTTGTTCCATCTCATCCCACAGATGCTCAATTGGATTGAGATCTGGTGACTGGGCAGGCCACTGCAGTAAGCTGAATTCACTGTCATGTTCGTGGAACCATTCCTGGACAATCCTAGCCTTGTGGCATGGGGCATTATCCTGCTGAAAAAATCCATTAGCAGATGGATACACTGCTGCCATGAAGGGATGCACCTGATTGGCAATGTGTGCCATGAAAACACACCCCACACCATCACACCACCACCACCAGCCTGCAATGTTGACACAAGGCATGATGGATGCATGTACTCATGTGGTTTTCTCCACACCCTAGTCCTCCCACCAGTGTGAAACAGCAGGAACTGGGATTCATCAGACCAGGCAATGTTTTTCCAATCCTCCAGTGTCCAGTGTTTTCGTTCCTTAGCCCACTGCAACCACAGTTTCTTGTGTTTTGCTGAAAGAAGTGGAACTCTGTTAGGTCGTCGGCTGCCATACCCCATTCGTGTCAAGGTACGACGAGTTGTGCATTCTTTTATGGGTCTTTCAGCACCAATGTTGTACTGGACTGTCAGTTGACTAACTGTAGCCCGTCTGTTGCTCTGCACAATTCGTGTCAGCCTCCTTTGGCCTCTTTCATCAATGAGCCGTTTTCGACCACTGGCCTGCCGTTGGCTGGATGTCCTTTGGGTGGTGGACCATCCTTGATACACACGGGAAACTGTTGAGCGTGAAAAACCCAGCAGCGTTGCAGTTCTTGACACACTCAAACCGGCGCGCCTGGCACCTACTACCATATCCCGTTCAAAGGCACTTAAATCTTTTGTCTTGCCCATTTACCCTCTGAATGGCACACATACACAATCCATGTCTCAATTGTGTCAAGGCTTAAAAATCCTTCTTTAACCTGTCTCCCCTTCATCTACACTGATTGAAGTGGATTTAACAGGTTACATCAATAAGGGATCATACCTTTCACCTGGATTCACCTCGTCAGTCTATTTCATGGAAAGAGCAGGTGTTCCTAATGTTTTGTACACTCAGTGTGTGTATATATATATATATATATATATTGTGAGCAGGGAGAGGGTTAATTTCCTCCTTGCTAGAAAAAAAAAACCACGGGTGAATGTACATTTGTTTGTTTTTATTGTTTAATTATCACCCACACCTGGGGATCATTTCAAATTAGGACCAGGTGCTGTGTTAAACTGGTGTGGTTTGTTTGGTGCTGTTTTATGTCAGTGTGGCAGAATGAGCATAGTGGTGGTGAAAAACAACAGACTCCAGTGAGTCTATGCTCCTGGTTTTATTATCCTTTCACAAGGTCACCAAAAATGCACTCAAAAGAAATAATAATAACAATAAACAAATAAGGAAGCCGGGGTACACAACAATGTGTAACCTGACAAAAAAAAAGGAAGCCGGGGTACACAACAATGTGTAACCCGACAAAATAAAGTAAAACGGGGTTGCAGTCCCAAAATAAAAAAACAACAAAAACAGTCTGTCTTCCCTTTGTAATTCTGTGAACGGGAAAACACACGGGGTAATAATCAAGCACTTCCGGGTTGTTGCTCCTTCGAAGTACTCCCGGAGCGTCCCGCTGTAAAATACAAAATGAGATGGGTTAGCAGGTCAGCCTACAACAAAGACGTCCCGTCTTTCAACTCCCTGCTCATTTCTCTCTCTCTCTCTCTCTCTCTCTCTCTCTCTCTCTCTCTCTCTCTCTCTCTCTCTCTCTCTCTCTCTCTCTCTCTCACGCACAGTACCTTGCCAGAAGGAACAGAACTCTGGGCCATGCCCCCATTTGTACGCTCCATCCCGTCCTGATTGGTCAGCGAGGGCAACCACCTTCAACCAATACTTGATTGCCACCGCACTTCCCAACCGGGTTGAGGACGTTGTGCTCCACGGCTCCACCCCCTTTCCAGGTGGCCAACTTCCAACTCCCCTGAGGGTGACTGCTCCTCCTCCCTAGCGTCCTCACCAGTTGGGAGGGAGATCTAAAACAAGAATCCATTCTCCCTTTGTCACAAATCCCACCGCTCAGAGTGGAGCCGCAGGAACAATCGGCCAAATCTATCATTCCCATTACTCCCCCCTCCTGGGAAAATAATCTGCATTTTGATGATCTTACCCTGCACGATGTAACATATGATACATATAAGGTTGCAATGCCAAATACCACAAGTTATTCGAGCATTGCTATCCTTCATGGTGCTTAACCATCTGAGTGGGGCATAGTCCGTGACCAGATCAAATGAACGTCCCAGTAAGTAATATCTGAGGGAGTGGGTAGCCCATTTAATGGCCAGGCACTCTTTCTCCACAACCGAGTAATTGCGCTCCCGAGGAAGCATTTTTTTTGCTAATGTAGAGAATGGGGTGCTCCACCCCGTTAACTTTCTGGGACAAGACCTCCCCCAAACCAACCTCTGATGCGTTGGTATGGAGGAAGAATTTCTTGCTAAAGTCTGGTGATATTAATGCAGGAGCCTGGCAGTTTTTGTTTAATGGTCTCAAACTCTCCCTGACACTCCACTGACCACTTAACTAAATTTGGCGCACACTTCTTAGTGAGGTCTACCAGGGGATTGACCACCTTGGCATACTCGGGGATAAAGCGGCGGTAATAACCAGCCAATCCCAATAGTGACCTCATCTGGGACTTGGTGGACCTTGGTGGACAAGCCTGGACCTTGGTGGCCACGGGTTTCACCCGTCCGTTTCCCATGATAAATCCTAGGTACTGGGTCTCTAATTTAGCAAACGCACATTTCCTCAGGTTGGCTGTCAGCCGGGCCACCCTTAGAGACTGAAGGACGGCTACTGCATACTCACAATGGGGATGTAACACCTCGTCCATCAGTCTCTGAAAAGCAGTGGGTGCACCATGTAGCCCAAACGGCATGGTTTTAAAATGGAACAGTCCATCCAGAGTTGAAAATGTCATTTTCTCACATGAATTCGCTTGAGGCCCACACGTCCAGGATATTGACAGGGGCTGAAGCAGTCTCCACCCTCAAGGGTCCAGTAATCTCGCCCGCCCGGTCACACTGAGTTCCCACTCCCTTCGAATGTCGTTTGGGACCATCAGACCCTTCCCTCGCCAGGCCCCAACCGTGTTGAATCAAAGCGCCTTCCCACTTTTCCCTCCGTCTCTCCTTGTGTGTTTTCCTAGGATGAAAAAGTAGAGAAAACAGTTCTGCATGGAAAAGAAAAATGGTGCCAATTACTTCCCTTTCCCGGGGGTCTACATGTGTGGTCTAGGCTGCTGATACTTTTAATAAATCCTTATATTGCGGCCAGTCTCGACCCAGAATAATCAGGTGTGGTAACTTTTCGGCCACCTCCACTACCAGGTGGTGCTTTATCGGACCTACCGATATAGATATACTTTTAGGGTGGGGTATGTCACTGTGTCTCCATGGATACAAGAGATCACCACCTGTCCTTGTGGCTGCCACGACACACCGCCGAGGAGAGCTGTCCGAATCAAAGTTTGCTCACACCGTGTCCACTAACGCGTGGGTTTTCACATTCCCCAGCATAACATCAACTATACACTGGCCATCCCAACCATTTCCCCATTTCTTACCTGTCTCCGATGCCAGGTGGCACGCAGCCAAGTCGCACTCCATGGCTGCCGGGCAGTAACTGCCAATGTGTCCCGGCTGCTGGCAACTAAAGCAGACTGGTGGGGCAGAGAGCAAGGGTGGTACATATTTGTCCCGCTGTTGGTATGACAGCTGGGCGGGGGACACCACTCTACCCCAGCTGGGGGCCAACCTCTGCCGCCATGGTAAGGGGGGCAGATGGCCCGATAGGGTCGGTTGTCTGGCAGGCCTTGGTCCGGGGGGGTGTTGATGGTGGTCCCTTGGTAAGGGGCAGTTCAGCAGGGTGGTTTGGGCGGACATGCGGGCGTCCTCAAAGGTTTCAGCCAACGCCATGGCCTGGTCCAGGGTAGTGGGGTTGTGCCGGCGAATCCAGGCCTGCGTTTCAGCCCCGACCACATGACAGAACTGCTCCATAACAATGGCCTCCCCCATCTGAACCCCGGTTTTCTGGCTCAGGTTCAGCCATTGTGCCATGTGGTTCCTTAGCTGCTGGGCCACTGCCCTGGGCCGGGTGTTTGATGGCCGTCGGCTCTCTTGGAACCTGACCCGGTGAGTCTCTCCCATGATGTTAAAATGGCAGAGGATAGCCTGTTTCACCAGGTTGTACTGGGCAGCATCGTCGTCCGTCATGACCCGGTACGCTGTTTGTGCTTCCCCAATTAAGCAAGGGCCAAGTTGACTTGCCCAGTACTCCCGGGGCCATGCTGCTGTGGTGTCCAGTCTCTCAAATGCCACGAGGTAGGCTTCCAGGTCATCCTCTACTGTCACTTTCTGGGCCAAGGTCTTTGGGGCCACCATCCCGGGGCCCATTGCCAACATCATCCCCATCCTGACCCTCTCGATGAGAGCTGTGTATCCTTCCTCCCTCCTCCATTCCTCAGCCTCCCTTCAGCTGTCCAAAGCCTCCAGGACCGCCGCCAAAGTGGCTGGATCCATTCCCCCTTCTGACGCCACGTGTGGCAGAATGAGTGTAGTGGTGGTGAAAAACAACAGACTCCAGTGAGTTTATGCACCTGGTTTTATTATCCTTTCATAAGGTCAAAAAAAACGCACTCAAAAGAAATAATAATAACAATAAACAAATAAGGAAGCCGGGGTACACAACAATGTTTAACCTGACAAAAGAAAGGAAGCTGGGGTACACAACAATGTGTAACCCGACAAAATACAGTAAAACGGGGTTGCAGTCCCAAAATAAACAAACAACAAAAACAGTCTGTCTTCCCTTTGTAATTCTGTGAATGGGAAAACACGCGGGGTAATAATCCGGCACTTCCGGTTTGTCACTCCTCAGAAGTATTCCCGGAGCGTCCTATTAGTGCTCTAAAATACAAAAGGAGATGGGTTAGCAGGTCAACCCTCAACAAAGACGTCCCGTCTTTCAACTCCCTGCTCGTTTCTCTCTCTCTCTCTCTCTCTCTCTCTCTCTCTCTCTCTCTCTCTCTCTCTCTCTCTCTCTCTCTCTCTCTCTCTCTCTCTCACACACACAGTACCTTGCCAGAAGGAACAGAACCCTGGGCCATGCCCCCATTTGTACGCTCCATCCCGTCCCGATTGGTCAGCGAGGGCAACCACCGTCAACCAATACCTGCCACCATGCTTCCCGACCGGGTCGATGACATTGCGCTCCGCGGCTCTGCCCCCTTTCCAGATGGCCGACTTCCACCTCCCCTGGGAAGTGACTGCTCCTCCTCCCTAGCGTCCTCACCGGTAGGGAGGGAGATCTAAAACAAGAATCCATTCTCTCTTTGTCACAGTCAGGTAAACAGCTTAGCCATCCTGCGTGTTAGTCAGGGACCTGTTAACGTATAGTCAGAGCTCCAAAATGGAGTTAGGTTTAGTTTTGGTTTTGTTTGTTTATTTGTGTTTTATGTTTATTAAAAAGTGCGCATAAGTGCTGCAAAATTCCATTTCCGTGTCTGGGTCTGTGTTTTTAAAGGGGTAATGAACCTTGAGAGTTGCAGGATCTATCACGATATACACTAGAACACCCCTATTTTTCCAGTTTTTATCGAAATTTAAGTAGTTCAAGTCCAGTGAATAACCTGAAATGGTATAAAGGTAAGAGGTAAACTGCCAGAGGTTAAAAAAAAAAGTTTACGTTACCAAAATGAAAAATAATGTACATTTCAGAGTTATACAAAGGCCTTTTTCAGGGAACAAGTAATGGGTTAACAATTTACAGCTGTTCTGCAGCAATGGAAGTAGATTAAGCCTTGAAAGTTGATGCTAATAATTCCTACAGGTGTCCCAACTTTTGTTGATTACTTACAAACTCTCTGTCTGTTTTGGAACAGACTGTGTTTCAAGCAGTGTTGGAACAGGCTGTGTTACTACACCCTCTTAAGCATTATTTGGACAGTATTGTACTGCAGGAAGTAGTATATTGCTATCATAATGGCAAGAAAAAGGCAATTAACAAAGGAATATAGACAGACCATTATAACCTTTAAAAGTGTAGGTCTTTCCTTTAGAGAAGTTACAAAGAAAGCAAAGGTGTCAGTGAGTACAGTTTCCTACACCATCAAAAGGCACTTGGAAACTGGAGGAAACTCTGACAGGTAGAGGTCTGGCAGACCCAAAGCCACAACAGAATCAGAAGACAAGTTTCTGAGAGTCAACAGCTTGCGTGATAGGTGGCTCACAGGACAACAGCTTAACACTGGTCGAAGTAAGCAAGTCTCAGTTTCAACTGTGAAGAGAAAACTTCGAGCTGCAGGTGTGACAGGTCAAGTGGCAGTAAGAAAGCCATTGCTAAGATGGCAAAATAAGAAAAAGAGGCTTGCCTGGGCCATGAAGCACCGCCAGTGGACTACTGAAGACTCGAAGAAGGTCTTATGGACCGATGAATCAAAATTTGAAATCTTCGGTTCATCACGCAGGGTTTTTGTACGCCGTCGAGTAGGCGAAAGGATGGTTCCTCGGTGTGTGACACCAACTGTCAAACATGGAGGAGGAAGCGTGATGGTCTGGGGCTCTTTTGCTGGATCCAGATTTGGCGGCTTGCACAGAGTGAGTGGCACCCTGAACCAACACGGCTACCACAGCACTTTGCAGCGCCATGCAATACCTTCCTTTATACGTCTAGTTGGTCAGGGGTTCATCCTACAGCAAGATAATGACCCAAAACATACCTCCAGGCTATATCAGAACTACCTTAGAAGAAAAGAACAAGACAGTAGGCTTCAAATCATGGAATTGCCAGCACAGTCTCCAGACTTAAACCCCATCGAGCTGGTTTGGGATGAACTGGACAGAAGGGTGAAAGCAAAGCAACCTACAAGTGCAACACATTTATGGGAACTTCTGCAACAGTGTTGGGAAGAACTTTCCGAACAATATTTGATTTCCATTGTAGAAAGAATGCCACGAGTGTATTCGGCTGTTATATCTGCAAAAGGTGGCTACTTTGATGAGTCAAAAATTTAGATTAAATTTTGTTAAACAAAACGATTCCATGATTTATTTTTTATCTCCAATTGTTTATTTGTTCTATGCTTTAATTTCAGAGTACACTGAGACATTAAACTGCGTAAATTTCAATAAAAACTGGAAAAATTGAGGTGTTCTAAAACTTTTGACCGGTAGAGTGTGTGTGTGTGTGTGTGTGTGTGTGTATATGTGTGTATATATATATATATATATATATATATATATATATATATATATATATATATATATATATATATATATATATCACATGAGATACTCTTACAACCCTTTGAAATGGTAGCTTGGCAGTCAATGAAAGCAGCAGCCAGAGTAGCAGATTCAGGAACCACAGGACATTGTGGTTACAAGCTGTTTAAAAAAAGGAAGGCAAAAGAGGAAGCACTGGCCCATTAAGAGGGTCAGGAGTATACGATATCCACCAGCCAGCGATCAACGTGTCATCAACTGACCTCTTAACACACAGGGCCAGCCTAAATCAATCATCTCATTTAGCTTGACCACATACTCACAGGGTTTTTGCCCAGGGTTTTATTTGAGCAAATTGCATTTTGTAAGCCTGTCCTTGACCTATAGTTTTCTAATACTTATTTCTATAGTTTATAATACTTTTTATACAGATTTATAAAAATAATGGAAGCCCTTCTGTATATCAAATTGATCTTTTGGTATAAAGAAGCTTTTAAAAACAATTTCCAGTATATAGTATATACCATGTGGTCCTGGCCCAGATGCCTGCAGCAGACTCCCCAGCCACATAAAGAGTGTTGAAGGCTTGTAATTAACAAGGATGACTGCACACGAGAGCACTGATCCACACAGAAGCAGCTTCAATACCCAGCAGATACTGTAGCAAACATAACGCCTTGCAGAGCAACATCTGGGATTCAGCATCTTCCACTTAGTGCCCAAATTACACCTTTCATTATGGTGAATGGACAGCAGTGTGTTGAGAGTTTTGTTTGGGTTTTGTAAATAAAGTTGTATACGTTTGCATTAACTGTGACAGGGCAGGGGTTAGAATCCCCTTCCTGGAGGTGTGGAAAGTGGCCAGGTGTTCATTGAGTTACAGATATCAATTAGATCTGACCAAATGCTCTCATGAGGAGCTGGAAAGACAGTAACTTGGTTCTACAAGCAGAGATACAAGCAGTCTGGGCAAGGCCGTTATAGTGCAGTAGCGCTCCACCACTGTTTGGACAGCTTGGGTTTTCTAGTTGATTTTGTTTTGTTTATTTAACCCTACACTGGGTCCTGTATTGTAAGAAGCCTGTCTTGTAATACTAAAGATAAATCGGATTGTGTATTTCAGCCATCTGCTGTGTCAGCATCCATTATTCAAGATGCGACTACTAAACAAGGTAAAACATACCACGGCCTCAAGATGATACAATAATAACAATAATAATCTGGGGCGTAGCTAGGAATATGTTTACTGAGACAAAAAAATAACTGTGTATCCTGTTCATTTTATAAATAATAAATAATAATAATAATAATAATAATAATAATAATAATAATAATAATAATAATACAGTGAAACTCTTTTAATGTCACTCCTGTTAATGTCACAAAAAGTGACAAGAAAATATAGGGTTCCTTGAATCTTGTGAAATAATCTGAAAGTCAGATGCAAACAGCACCTTCTTAAACTGAGTATGGTACAATATATTAGTTTTTAAAGCATCTTTGCTATGTGCTTTTGTCAACTGCTCATATGAGAGTGAATGTAACGAAAGTGGACAACAGGTCAAATCTAAGAAATATGTTCATAAGCTCATTGCGCTATTTATGTGTTGTCAACTACAAGTACTTTTCAGTTAC
Organism: Polyodon spathula; assembly: GCF_017654505.1. Taxonomy (NCBI): domain Eukaryota; kingdom Metazoa; phylum Chordata; class Actinopteri; order Acipenseriformes; family Polyodontidae; genus Polyodon; species Polyodon spathula. The sequence continues at coordinate 1,802,878 of NC_054557.1, read as the reverse complement.
CATAGGATTGCTTTTCTTTACTTTCACAATTACACACATACATATAAATTTTGCTTAAATTCCCAGAGTAAAGAAGAGAACTCATTTAAAAGCAGCATTATTGGTAATTCCTTCCAGCCATGTGCTGCTGCTGTTAGAATTCATTCCAACAAAAACAATGACTGTGGAAATTGCCCTGTTTGTTTTACTTCCAGTTTATAACCAGGCTTGAGATATTATCTCTGTGCCTGATAAGGTATCTCCACTGTCACTGGAGAAGCTCACTGTCGGGAACTGGCTTGAAGAAAGCTGGACTGATCATAAACAATGGTCTGTGCTGGATGCTAAATTTGAACAGTCCTCCCGGAGAAAATAATCCAAATGCTCTGTTTTATCATGCTGTCAAAGAAAAGAAGAGAAGCGCAGACATTAAAAGCTAGATTATCAAAGCTATTTAGTCCAAATTGTCATTAATGGTACCAGACTAGACATTTCATTCTGGGGCTTGTAAACAGCAATAGGCTGTTTCAAATTTGTTTTATATTTTTAATTGGCGGTTTTTTTCCTATTACTATTTGGAGTATGTAGCTTTGAGAATCTGGCCCCAGCTGGGTCTAACTACACTGTAGATTCACAACCAAGTACACAATCACTTGTGTAGCTATGGTTTATTACGAAGAACTGCCAAACATTTTTCATTTTGTAATTAAGTATTTTGTTGCATTGTAACTACACATGTCACACATGTACAGCAGTTAATATATTCACAAATGTAGCTGAATACACTCCATGTAGTGTTACCTAATGCCTCTTACTATATACAGAGAGCATATTGTATCGAGGCCTTTCGAGTGGTTTGACTGATAAATGGACAGCAGACCCAACTCACAGTCTGTATTTGCTCCAGTCCTTCATCGTGAGGGCTGTCTGTCTGGGGGTCACGCCATCTGCACCAGCTTCATTTCACTTCCACTTAAACAGCTGTCACCTTGCTGATGATCAACAATGAATTATTCACCTTTCTGTAAACCTATCACCTACTTGTACAGAACTCTGTGTCACCTCTCCTCCATTGTAAAATACACTGCATCCGCAGAAATAACCACATCCATTATAATTATATCATCTGAGCAAAACAATGTCACAGAATGTGAGCAGGCGTTGTGCCATCAGTACAAAAAAAAAATGAATACGGTGAAACTTAAAAGAGGGACAGAACACTCAGTCCTGTCTCTGAACCAATCGAGAGGCACTGTTGCTTTTATTAGACACTGCAGGAAAAAAAATCCTGAAACCCCCAAACAGCCTGATAAAGCAAAGCAGAGCACAGGATTCATTGAGTAAGGGCCCCAGCAACCAACAGATGAATGACCTCCAGCTGGCTGGGGTCCTCTGCGGACCAGGCTGGAAACTAGCGTCTGAGGGGGGCTAGCAGGCTTCTACCCCCTGAGTGGAATTTTAAAACCTGACAGATCCCTTCTGTAATGTATTGTAACCATTACGGTCTCTAAAGTTGTTTCAGTGTAAAAATGGACTGATAACATTTGATAACACGCGTAGCAATTTTTTTTTGTTCCTGGGTAGTAAGTGTTATTTCCTAATTGCTTATGCCTCAAAAGTATAGAAAATGGCTATTATTCCCCACAAACTTTGCTTTTGTGACCAGGACAGTGAGATTTCAAAATATCACTATTTCCAATGGGAAAATGGGAAAATGTGTGTCTTTTCGTTCACATAAAGTCAGAAAAAAACAACATATGAATCCAAATTAACATGTATTTATACTAAAGTAATACAAAAATGACTACAAAAGATTTAGAAGTAAGTAGTTTTTCGAGATTTATGATTATACTGTATTTACAGCTCTTTGCTGTTCTGGAGACTCAGCTGTACAGCTCTGAACAGAGATCTGAAGATGTCACAAGTGATTTTTTTGCAGCTTTTTCAAACACAAAATAAATGTCAACCAAGCCATGTCTTTCCCTTCTTTTTTTCTTGATTGAATTATTTGAACTTGTCCTCTTTGCTTGTGTCTTAAGTCTTGGGATCAATCTAGTTGCCCTTCTCTGTTGTCATTCTTCCCATAGAACTTGTTCCAGCCAGGCTTTCTCATCAAGTTTCAAGTAAAATGCTACAAAAAAAAAGCTGTAGACAATTATTACATCATTATTTTCAACAAAGGTCATAGTGTCATTATCTTTTCACATAAAACAAAAATTCAGAAATGTCATTTTTAAAGCTTTGTTTCCTTATCCTTTGTTCACCGAAATACTGAAGCCAATCTTTAACTTGTTTGGAGCCTTCACCACACACTGTATCCAGTTCATCCGGCTGAGCTATTTTGCCATTGTCTTCTAATTTCCTTTATCAATATTTTACAGCATGTGACAGAATGAATGAGCATGGCAATTACTTCCCTTGAGAATGATGTGACAATGTCCTTCTCTCACTCTCACCATGTCTCCACACAACCAGCTACTCCCCCAAAAAGGAAAGGTAGAAGTTTCTATGGTAACCAGGTCATATAAGGGAGATGGGAAGGCTAGGCCAGACCTGCCTCAATTTGCATACAAATTGTCCAGCTGGTACCTTGTTGCTACAGTAACGGCACACAGAGAGGAGACTGTGTATGTGAGACAATGACTGAGGAGACATCCATAAAAAAAGAAGAAATGAGTGACCTCAGTGTCTTCAAAGAGTTTGACAAACTGCTTGTAAAAGAATGTCAGGCTGAATTAAACAGAATGCACAAAGCTACCCGATCAAATCGTTTAAGAATTCAAGTATTTGCAATCCTTGTTTTTTTTTTAGGATGAGCACGCTGTTTCAAGGGGTGGGGCCTCATTACAGAAATTCCACATTGCTCAGGGCAGATGAGACTGCACTGAATACAAAATATGATGGTGACTTTATCAAACATTAAAAAATATCCAGGAGTAGAAACAATAATGCATATCATGAAACAATAAACAAATCTACATTTAGTTAGCACTCCTTTAAGACAATAAAGAGCTCTATCATGCGAGATGCCTAGATTTGACTAGATACCTGATAGTGTGCAAGAGGCAATTTGTCTAATAAACATTTCTCACTGTCTCTTTCCATAGTGGTTCACAGTTAAACCTGTCTAGTCTGTTTGAATGATATACAGTGGAGGTGCGTCTTCACTTAAGCTAGTCTCTGTGATCCAGCAGCATCCTCTAGTGGTTATTTGCAGGCTTGGCTACTAGTACACTGATCTCAGTACATTCTAATGCATGCAGACCACAGTAAGACCAGGGTAGCTCCTGTAAGATTGACCGCTTGCAGCTTCATACATGGCAGATATTACTTACTTTGAGGAATTTGTTGGGTGGCCCTGTTCTTGACCGCCTATATTTTAGAATCTTACTGTAGATAGTTGTTATAAAATCTTATAAAATGGGTATTTTCAATACTCTATCCTGCTTGGTCAAAGCAGGTCACCGTGGGTCAGCACTTTTTTTCAAAAATGGGCAAATCACTAACAGATATCCATACAGCTAGAATTTTAAAACAAAAACGACAGATATATTGGAATATATCGCAATAAATATGACCAACAAGATTTATGTAAATGTTGAACTTCTGGGAAATCGAAGTGTACATTAGATATTGAATGAATCTGAATCATACACCAATGATTAATTAAAGTAGTGAAAAAAAGCAAAAGTAAGTATTCAAATAAATTCAAAATTCACCATTCTGATTGCTCTGTTCCTTCTCCCTAAACTTCAACGTCCAAATCTAAAAATAAATATTTTCTTAAAAATATCTCTTAAACTTTCAGCTTTTCACAAAATGTTTGGGTTCCTCTTAAAAGAGACTTTGGGGTTGTGATGAGTCAAAGGGGTTTCGGTCTGTGATTCAGCCTCCCGACAGTAGATGGCATCAAACCAACTCGGGACTTCCCTTACCAAGATCTCGTGACCATGGCAAAAGTCATCTTTTGAGGGGCGGCACCTTGGTCTGGTGCGGAAGTATGTATCGGAGTGTCCTGAATGTCAATTAGCTGCCCCTAAGTCAGTTCGCCCCGCACCTCTGGTTCCACTTCCAATTATTGGGGTACCGTTTGAAAGGATTGGTGTAGATTTAGTAGGCCCTCTGGAGGGAACAGAGTCAGGATATCGGTATATTTTAGTAGTAGTGGACTACGCAACGAGATATCCAGAAGCTGTTCCCTTACGCTCTATGAATGCAATAGCTGTAGCGAATGAATTGGTAAAAATATTCTCTAGGGTGGGAATCCCGAAAGAAATTCTCACTGATCAGGGCACTAATTTTATGTCAGACTGTATTCAGCAACTATATAAAATTAAGTGGAGTGCAGAGTGTCAGACAGCCTTTGAATCTATTAAAACTAATTTGAGTCAGGCCCCAGCATTAATAAGCCCGGATTTCAGCCGAGAGTTCGTCCTGCAGACAGATGCATCGCAGACTGGTCTGGGGGCGGTTCTGTCCCAGGAGAGAGATGGTATAGAACACCCGATACTATACATCAGTCGGAAGTTACTGCCCAGAGAACAGAGGTATTCGGTAGTGGAGAAAGAATGCCTGGCAGTGAAATGGGCAGTGGAATCTTTAAAATACTATCTTCTGGGACGACCCTTTGTACTCATCACAGATCACGCTTCTTTAAAGTGGTTAGACACGATGAAGGATTCAAACGCTAGGATTACGCGGTGGTACCTGGCGCTCCAACCCTTCGCCTTTCAAATAAGGTATCGTGCGGGTAAGTTACATCAAAATGCTGATTTTTTTTCCCGGGAGGGAGGTAAAAGGGAAGGGTTAGAGGTTTCCGAGTGTTCCTTCGGCTCCACTCTGAGGGGTGGGATATGTGATGAGTCAAAGGGGTTTCGGTCTGTGATTCAGCCTCCCGACAGTAGATGGCATCAAACCAACTCGGGACTTCCCTTACCAAGATCTCGTGACCATGGCAAAAGTCATCTTTTGAGGGGCGGCACCTTGGTGAGGGGCGGAAGTACGAGTATGTAAATTCCAGCCACTGGAGTCAAGTGAAGGAGAAGGACACGTGTCGGTTGGGGATTGGTGTTCCACTGACTACAGAGGCGGGACATTACATACTAAAGGGAACGTACTACTGTGTTCGGGGTTGGTCCGAAAGTAAAGTAGGAGGAGTAACGGGTGAAGGGAGAGACTGATTTTGTGCAGCGGGATTTTTTAAAATACTAACATTTCATTTGTCTTTTTTTTGTTTATGTATGGTCACCACGAAGACAAATTAAAGACGAGTCATCAGTTTGTTTTGGATTCCACCCCTGCACTCCTTCCCTCACACCATTTTGTTTTTCGTTTGTTATTTAATCCTTTTGTTGTGTATAGAAAATAAAAATAAATTATTTTATTTCTGTACACATAAATTACTGTCTGGACATTCCATTTAATACACTCTCGCCTCACAGGGGTTAACAGATGTTTTGTTGCCGTTGCTCCCACTGTCCATTCTTCAGTCTGCCTGCCTGATGCCACTGGACCCACCCCCAGCGCAGTTGTGTGATTTGATGATCTTTCGAAAACAAAGGTCAGCTGGGGACACGACTTCAAAGGGTAATTGTTGTCATTCTCTTTCAGGGAACCAGGGTTATGGTATTAACCTAACGTTCCCTTTCAATGCAGTGACAACCATTATCGAATGGGAAAGCTGTACCAAAGCTGTCGTGGCTCCAGATTACTGACAGTATAGCCCCACGGCGATAGCCTCAGAGCCCATATGACACCTAAGGGCATGTCACCTGCAAAACTCTATATAGAGCCCAGAGAGGATCTCGCTCAGTTTGCAACATCAAGGCGGTAAAAACGCACAAATGTCTGACTACCTGTCCATGTAGCAGCATTGCATAACTCATCTAAGGAGGCGCCATAAAGGAAAGCCCATGAAGCTGCCTGGCCCCTGGTAGAGTGGGCTGTAATGTCCCCCGGCAACGGGGAGTCCGTCTGTTCATACGCCAAGCGTATCGCATCTGTGCACTAGGCGATCTCGGTCCGGGTGCACCTTGAGCATATTTACCCAAGCTTGAAACAGGTGCATTCTCAGCAGCCCTAGTGGAAGGATTATCAAGGTGGCTGCCATCAGCCCCAACAACATTTGATATACTTTGACCTGTAGGAGAGTGTCCTCTCTAAATAGGGAGAGTGTGGTATGGTCACAGAGTTCAGTTTGATCCCCAGGAACACTGTGGACTGAGACGGTATGAAGTTGCTCTTCTGTATTGAGAGCCTTAACTTCGTCACATGATCTATGACCTGTCTTATGTGCACCTCTGCGCGTGCTTTTGAATGCGCACAAACTAGCCAATCGTCCAGATAGTTCAGAATCTGAATAAACGCAGGCCTGAGTTGAGCCAGTGCTGCATCCATGCACTTTGAATGCGGGGCGCCAGCAAGAGGTCAAAAGGCAGCATGCAGAATTTGTATGCATTGCCTTGAAAGGCGAAGCACAGATATTTTCTGTGCGTGGGACGGATCGGGACGTGAAAGTAGGTGCCTTGCAGGTCGATCGATGTGAACCAGTCACCCGGTTAGTCAGACTGAATGATATGCTGTGCTGTCAACATGTTCAACTTCCTCTGTTTGAGGAACAAGTTGAGGACCCTGAGGTCCATGTTTGCTCTGAAACTGCCGTCCCTTTTGGGCACCAGGAAGTACCTGGAATAAAAGCCGCTGAGGGCATCGCTTGGACTTACCAAGCGTGCAGCGTTCTTCCTTTGAAGATCTGCGATCTCCTGTTGAAGGATTATCTCACTCGTTGGTTTGACAGTGGTGAGGAGCACACCCTTGAAGGGAGGTGGACCTATGCGGAATTGTAGAACATATCCTTGTCTCATTGTCGATGGCACCCAGGAGTCCTGGGTGCAGCCTTGCCATGGCCTTTGGTCACTCCGGTTGTGGGGGGGTTTGGTAGCAGCCAGGGCCCCTCCGGGGTGGTCTCCCTTGGGCTTGGGAAGAGGCGGGTCTTTCTTAGGTCCCGGGCCTCTGTCTCCAGTTGGAGAACCAGTTACCCCTGGCCTGCGGTGGCCCCCTGCTGCTGGCTCTGCCTCTGCCTACTTGTCAACTCTGTAGTGATTTACAAAAATAACAAAAGTCTTTTTTTCACATTGGCCTACTGCATAGCACGACTTAAAAAAATGAAAACTATAATAAAATAAACATTTCAAAAGAAAATATTGCATAACCAGCTGTAAACTGGTTATATGTAGGCCTACATACAGAACTGTAAAATCGAAATCATTACTTATAAAAAAGAAAATAACTCTGTTTACATTGTGTAATGGGAATGCGCATTCAGGGAAACATACTTCAAAGTAGCCCCCATATTAGCACAATCCACACAGATGTAACACTTATCAACTTGTCGTGTGCATTTACCACATACTGCTCTTTCACACTGGGCACAGATATCAGACATTTCATTTTTATTGCATTTAGTTACCTGTCATTGCTTTCTGTTGCGTGCATCACCTGATGCGCACTGTATCCAGGTTGAGTTGAGTTTCTCTGCCGCTTTGCAGCTTTCTGATTGAAATGTTTCTGCCAAAGCTTCATGGCTAGCATCATAAGATGATATTTTCCCATGTGCATACATTGTACAAAATGAAGAAATTGATGGCTGCCTTGTCCAGTACACTGTTAAATACAACAACTGGACACCGGTGCTGGTTGTCACACTTTTAACTCTTTATTATTTTCCTCAATCTGGTGATATGCTGCAATGTTCTGTTCCTTTTTATAGTGAAGAATAACTCTTCATGTACAAATTGATGATTTTTATTTCTGTAGAACGTTATTCCAAATATGATATTAAGACAGTTGAAAATGCACCGGTCATGTGTGACAACCTGCCCCATACTGGGGTTGGTTGTCACATGATATGGGCTTGGTTGTCACAACTTATGTTCTTGCTTTCACAGTAGACAATAATGCAACATTTTTAGTTTTTTTTTAAATAAATAACATAAAGTTTCTACTGTGCATAATGACAGAAAAAGTTGTATTTTTACTTTTTATGTGAACATAAAAAATACAGACCTATATATATATATAATGTTGACCCATGCTACAAAATTATACCACAGCCTCCACAGAACCAGAGGACGAACAGTAAATAATTTAAATAAGCATTATATGGTGTCATATCCCACATTTTGATTTAAAAAAGTAGAAAGAAAAAAGACTTCTTCCTATAGGATTTCCATGTGACAACCAACCCCCAAAACTATGTGACAACCTGCTCCAACCAGACTTTACATGATAATTTAATTCTCTCAGCACTACTGGGAGAACCTACTGGTTTTGTTTTTACACCAAAAGATAGCCAGTATCTGGTTCTATTTAACATGGCCACCAGTTCTAACAAATTCCAATACTACTAAGATTTATAACATAAATAATAAGATATTCATTTTTATTTTGGGTATGAAAAAAAAGAAATATGTGCTAACCTTTATCTTAGATGCAATTGACCTCAAATTACATGATAGTTGACTTCCAGACAATAGAACACACATTTCAGTGTTAGTATCACCTGCCTGCGCCATCTAGTTTCATAGCTATGAGCACTGTGACAACCAGCCCGTGTGGCAACCACGTCTGGTCCCCCCTACTAAGTTTTGCCCAGATGGTGGAAACTCTCTTCTCGCTTTGTTTACTGTTCCAACCAGGCTGTGTTTTTTTTTTTTTCTTCAACTGTTTTGCTAATGTGAAATAAAAATTTTCATTGGTAACATTCATCCCTTTTCCTAAGCACAGTTATATCAGCCTAAGTAACACATGACCACCCAATCACTGACCAGCTGGACGAGTTTCATCTTTGCACAGGTAGGGGTATGGTCCGCTGCCAGCCAAAACTTGATCCCAAATGACAGGCTTGTTTGACGTGTATTGTGTCCATCCAAACCGTGCTTTTGTCGGAGACAGCTTCTTGTCCATGTATTGTTTTATGTTTAGCTTGAAACAGGCAATGCTGTTTTCAGTGAAGTCGTTACAAATTCCTGCTGCCAATGCAAATATATATGTAGCTGCTCTCAAATCAAAATGCAAAAATATCAAGATTTCTCAAAAAATTCTTGTAATAGTAATATTATAAGACAGCAGACTATATGCTCACCTAAACAGCCAGACGGTAGTTCTCCAAGGAATTGATAGGATTACAACAGAGATTTGGATAAAACATATCTAGACTTCAAGAGCAATATTCTATTCAAATACATACTGCTGTAAACTTAGTGGAGGTAGACAACAGACTGGCTTGTACATACATATAAAAATAACGTATTATAGGTTATATTGACAAAAGCATGTATTGTAACACACCGTCAAAATGAATACTTTTGGCGGTTCTAGGTAGAAGTGCTTATAACCTTATTTTTGCGATTCTGACTTTCAAACACCGTCAGGAAATTTAATATATCTATTTAGGAAAAGTCAAGAAAAGACAGCCGTGATCTTTAACACAAGCAGAGTATTGACCGGCACGGCTGGATTGACTTGCCGTTGCCACCTATTGGTGAATGAAGTGCCGTACTCAGAGCCAGTTTTCTACATAGGTTAATGTGTAGTAGAGGATGCTGTGAGTGAGACATATGGTAGGGGAAAGCTGAATTATTATCGTTGTGTTTCATTAGTAGTTATTTTCAAGTTCCAGTCTTGTTATATGCATGTTATATATTTATATTATAACGGTAGTTCCTCATACAAGTTAGAAAATCTTGTCGAAAACTGCTGAGATTTAGTTATACAACGAGACACTAGTAATTCTTCAATCACAGATGTAGAACACATTGCTGCTGGTCCAGACTGTATAAATGGGTAATGTATGTCACAACTGTAAGTTGGCCTGGATAAGTGTGTCTGCTAAAATAATAATAATAATAATACGTGTGCATGGTTAGTATTAAGAAGCCTAAATCTGGAATTAGTGAAATTACAGAGGCTGGACTGATTTTATTTAAAAGTTATATGATTATTTGCAAACATTTGGTGTTGTTATGTAAAGTGTAGGTTACATAGATTAATTCCAATAAGCAGTGTATTTTTGTTTGGTTTTATTTTATAATTATTAAAAGGGCAGTTTTGCTGTAAAGGTCTAAATAAAATTAAGAAATAATTATCAGGGCAAGTTGGAGACAGTCTAAACAAGTGAAACTCTCAATGTAATTGCTCTTCCAATGATAAGGCTTACTGTGGATATCAGTGCACTGAATAGGTTAGTGGGATTTTATGAGTTTATGTCTCATTGAATGTAACCAAGTGTAAACCAGTGACTTTCAGTTTATGCGCTGAACCAAAACACACACAGACAAATAAATTGTTTATTTGTTGTTAACTCCTCGACTTTTATATTAAGTAAGCTACTTAATAATCAAAGTAACAGGGTTAAGTTTAATAAATAATACATAGAATAACACACCTGATGTCATATTATAGGTTTAACGGTAAAGAGAATATTGGCATAGACATGGAGGTGTTACAAAGTTATCTAATTGAATTCGAAAACTGATTCGTATTAAATTAGTTTCATACAGGGTTTATTTGTATCCGGATATCTCATAGGGAGCTCAAAGCAACCCACAAACACATATGAGTGAGTCGACGGGGCTGACGGACCACCCTGGCTGTATTATTATTAGTGTATGAACTATCCTTAATTTAAGAGTGCAGAAAATATAAATTGTGTTCAGAGCGCTGGGTGGTGCAAAAAAGCAGACTGTATAAGAACAATAACCGCAGACAAATGAACACACAAACACATGGCGTTTCTTACATTTTTGCATGGCAAAAATGTAGCTCTACAATCGGGAGTCTCTCTCTCTCTCTCTCTCTCTCTCTCTCTCTCTCTCTCTCTCTCGAACACTGGCTGGAAACTAGTTTTTTTTTTCATAATTGACAATGTTTTACGGCGTATACGTTTCTGTAAATACCTGAAAATGAAAAAACATGTTACAATATACAAAACAAAACTAAAGCAATGTTCAAGAAAATTGAAAATTATCTCTAAATCTTGTATTCCTCAAAATAGCCACCCTTTGCCTTAATAACAGCCTCACAAACACAAGGCATTCGGTTAACAAGATTTCCTGATTTCCTGATTCAGCAAGAAATCACCCGACATGTCTTCCAAGCTCTTCTGCAGCAATCATACATATCCACGGAGTCAGTCGCCCTGCAGTATCACAGTCGTGTGACACTATTATGTCAGAGGCCATGATGAGTATAGTAGCATATTTAATCTTTAAATTGTGATCTTATGATTAAACGATGAATAATTAAAAAAATACTGGGAAGTTAATTTTCTAACAGGGTGTAACAATGATGAATAAGCATTCACAAATAATGCTTAGAAAACTGTCACTCGATCGAAACTGTGAAACGTCCCGTCATCTCCCTTGCAATGCCAATCGCACTTAATGGTGTTTTCCGCTTGTGTTCTCCTGCGTGGGATCAGAAGTTTATTGTTTGAGTTTATTGAAACACGCTGCATCTTTGTAAAGTCATTTCACAAAAATGTGGAGATTTATACTTGGTTATGACCCTGACTGAAGATGTCGTTAGCAAAGGGACCGTTTGTACTAACAAGGTCAAACAATAGGTCACGTTTTACTAAATATTTTAAAACTAATAAACGAACAATTACCATAATCAACACTATCGTAGTATGTTGCTTAAAACATAATAACACAATATTCATAATAAAGTTGAGTTCTTATTTATAAACAGTAACACGTTTAAAGCTTGGGACTAACTGTCTGTAGCTTGGTGTTGTTTACATTATCTTCAGCATATTTTAAGTGATTCACAGCCGAAATTACTTTTTTTTTAAAACACACGTTTCTTATACCAATACAGTATTGGTAAGCAAAGAAATAGTGCTTTGGCACAAAATGAGAGACATTCCAAAACGGCACAAATCAGTTGCGAGACATTGGAATATAACAGTTTTTTTAAGCAATTCGCAAATCTTGTTTGTGCCTCGCAAAACCTTCTGCGCATTCACTACCAATATAGCAACTGTACACAACAGCAAAGCGAGAATGCAGAATGATGGACAGTCACCATTAGTAATGGCATTACCCCGACAAGCTGCTATCATTGGTGTCGCCACAGTATGTACCGATATGACAATAGATGAGACCAGACAATAAATCGCACACATACATACAGGCTCATTCAAATACACAATTGGCTCCATAGCTAGGCACCGAGTTTTCAAATTAATGAACTGATAACACCACTGTTTTATTGAATGTGGACAGTATTGTATCACAAGGAAATACTATATAGGTTCTTTTAAAGGTCAGCTGATCTGACACAGCTGTATGTTTTTGAAGTAAAATAAAAAAAAAAAAAAGGCTTTGGATACTGTCTGTTTTTTTTTCTAAATGATTATTTTTTTTTTTAAAATATAAGTCGTGCCGTGACTACTAGTGCTGTGGTAGCGCACTCTCTGATTTGTAAATGTAATGACCTGCAAAGTAAACATCAATCAAGCATTATTATATACACGATACATAGAAATGCGTTATGTTATTTATTCTACTCACCCATTTGAACATCATGAATAAGGCCAGTTTGTAAGGTTTTGATTGGCGTCGTTATGATATGTTTTTTTTTTTTTTTTTTTTTTTGTAAGAAGAATAATTAATTCAGCACACTGGACAGCAGCATAAACGGCCAGAAATTAGTTAACATAACTGTTTGTCCCGCCTCAGCTAACTTATGAATGGATTGCTGCAGAGAAAATCCAGGTCTTTGATTGGTTGATCGTATCACCGGTCTGGCTTTAGTAAAAAGTGCCCTTATGGCGATTGGCTCGCCGGAGTGCAGCTGCTCACCCCTACACCCTTAATACGCAGCAATCTATGCAATAGCCAAATAAAGCAACAGGCCACAAGATGGGAGAATGACATATTTATACAATTAATTTACAGATGTGTGTAAACACACAGCAAAGATAACAGGCAGGACTATTGAACGTTCAACATTGCATCGCAGATGATGCGAATATCATCAATATCGTAACATAACACGGACAAGCAGTTGATCAGAAAACCCTAAACACTAAACAATTGTACTGTACATGGTACCAAAGTCTCTATGTGACGCTGAGTGGACTGTTACTCCGACACGATTTGAGCCAGCAGTGCGCTGTTATTGGATCGCAATTATCGCTCAGATATTGGTATATTCAGACGAATTAAGGCTTTCGCCTAATTCAAATTTGATTGCGCTGTGTGCATATTGAATGTCCACCTAGAATACATTTGCATCACATGTTTCTAATTATCGATGCATTACCATATGCTAATAGGACCGTATTAAAGGAACAGAAGGAAGGCAGTGTGCTCTTCAGAGGTGAGTGCATGTTTCCACACTTATATGCTGGGCATGGGAATACGCTATAAATGTCACTATTATATCAACGTTACGTTATTATGAAAACAAAAAAAGAGGCTTATTGCTTGTATGTTTTTCCGCAAATTGACTATGGTGATGCAGTATATAGGTTTGCATCACCATCAACTTTATATAAACTGGACTCGCTATATCATGCAGCATTGAGATAAAATACAATAACATTTTGAGTAATTAATACTCATCATTGTATATTATACGATTTGGTAGGCTGGACTTATTTGGCTTTACACAGGTTGAAGCACTGGTATATTCTGGTATATAAGGCTATTCAATGTAAATTACCCTATTTAAATGAATACCTTATAGTTTCTCATAGTAACCATAGCCTCAGATCTCATTCTTTTTTTGCATTTTCAAATCCCAAATGTGCGTACTGAGAACGGTAAAGGATCCTTTGCTTATTATGCCCCATGGTCCTGGAATGAGTTCCAGTTCAAACTAAAGCTGCAGACCCAGATATCTTTATTGCAATTTAAGAGTAAACTGCATGATTTCGTGACTGAGAGTTGTAATTGTTTTAAATAGTTGTTTTTTGTATTTTGATTATTGTTTTAAATGTGATTTGCCTGTGTCTTAATTGTAATTTATTGTATATGTGTTCTTGTTGTCCGATAGACTTGCTGCTACCTACTACCTACTTGGCTAGGTCTCACTCGTAAAATAAAAGAGGTTTTAATCTCAATGTGACTACCTAGTTAAATAAAGTATATATATATATATATATATATATATATATATATATATATATATATATATATATATATAGATATAATATATATATATATATATATATATATATATATATATATATATATATATATATATATATATATTATATAGATATATATATATATATATATATATATATATATATATATATAATATATTATCACGCTCAATGCAAAGGCTTTGTTGGGCAACACAAGCCGGTCGTTTTTATTATATAGATTATAAACGACGACTTTCGTGTGTCTAGAAAAAACAATCTGTTTTTTTAGAAAAAAAAATCTTCTTTGTATTAAGGCTAGGTTATGATGGTATCATAAGCCTAGTTTAAACAAGCCCTTATGTATCAGGAATTATGCAGACATAAGTAAACCTTATCGTACAAATGGGTACAGAGTAAGAGCTATTCCGATAAGTTTAAAGGGTGATAAAGGCTTATGTTGACCTTAGGACTATCTTAACTGGAAACCTGTTGACGGATAATTTATATACGGGCTACGATATCATAAAAACCCTGCATTATCTCCTCCTTGTTTGCTCTGGTACTGGGGACCTCAGCACGTCGCAGCAACGCGGTTATGATCCTGTCGAGGTGGCGGGACACGGCTGACTGGGTGATCCCCATTGTATCACCTGCTACCTTCTGGAAGGTCCCGGTAGTCAGGATAAACATACAGACAGACACTACCAATTGCTCAGACAAGGCATGACTGCGCAGGTATGTTCTGGCCATGTCATCGTGCAGCATGTGACGTAGATGAGTCAGCATGTCTCGGTCTGGACGATACCTGGACACGACTTGTTCATTGCTGAGCTCCTCATATATGTGCCGAGGCTGGCACCCTTTCAGCATATCTTTGACTATGTCGGGGTTGCTGTTGCTGGGTGTGCCTTGCATCATTCACATTCACATGTCGACGGACATGCTACAATAGTAATCAAAGAAAAGAAAGAAGGTATTTACAAACCGTTAACCACGATCATACAACAGTCTCTTGACACAGGGGTTGTACCGACAGACTGGAAAATTGCAAATGTAATACCGATCCACAAAAAGGGAAACAAAACCAAACCAGGTAACTACAGACCAGTAAGCCTGACTTCTATAATATGCAAACTTATGGAAACTAAAATAAGATCCAAAATGGAAAATTACCTATATGATAACAGTATCCTGGGAGACAGTCAATATGGTTTTAGGAAAGGGAGATTGTGTCTAACTAACTGCTCGATTTTTTTGAAGATGCAACATCGATAATGGATAATTGCAAAGCATATGACATGGTTTATTTAGATTTCCAGAAAGCATTTGACATAAAAGATTAATCCTCAAACTGAACCCAGTAGGGATTCAAGGAAATGTGTGTACATGGATTAGGAAGGTCAAAATGGAGCGAGGTAACCAGTGGAGTAGCATAGGGATCAGTACTAGGTCCTTTGCTATTCCTAATCTACATTAATGACTTAGATTCTGGTATAGTAAAAATAAGAGTGGCAAACACTGTTGCAGCTGCAAAGGTCATTCAACATGATCTAGACAAGATTCAGAACTGGGCAAACACATGGCAAATGACGTTTAATAGAGAAAAGTGTAAGGTACTGCATGCAGGCAATACAAATGTGCATTATAAATATCATATGAGAGATACTGAAATTGAAGAAGGAATCTATGAAAAAGACCTAGGAGTTTATGTTGACTCAGAAATGTCTTCATCTAGACAATGTGGGGAAGCAATAAAAAAGGCCAACAAGATGCTTGGATGCCATAATGTGAAAAGTGTTGAATTTAAATCAAGGGAAGTAATGTTAAAACTGTACAATGCATTAGTAAGACCTCATCTTGAATATTGTGTTCAGTTCTGGTCACCTCGCTATAAAAAGGATATTGCTGCTCTATAAAGAGTGTAAAAAAGAGCAACCAGAATTATTCCGGGTTTAAAAGGCATGTCATATGCAGACAGGCTAAAATAATTGAATCTATTCAGTCTTGAACAAAGAAGACTAAGCGGCGACCTGATTCAAGCCATCAGCCATCAGGTATTGACAATGTCAACCCAAGGGACTTTTTTGACCTGAAACAAAAAAACAAGGACCAAGGGTCACAAATGGAGATTAGACAAAGAGGCATTCAGAACAGAAAATAGGAGGCATTTTTTTACACAGAGAATTGTGAGGGTCTGGAATCAACTCCCCAGTAATGTTGTTGAAGCTGACACCCTGGGATCATTCAAGAAGCTGCTTGTTGAGATTCTGGGATCATTAAGCTACTAACAATCAAACAAGCAAGATGGGCTGAATGGCCTCCTCTCGATTGTAAACTTTCTTACGTTCTTATGTTCTTTTTTTTTTTTTTGCAGAAAGTAACTGTAATAGTATTACTCCCATTAAAAACTGAACATGTTATATTACCTAGTTATTGACAAAAGTAATATTATTACAGTAACGCTTTACTTAAGTAGTGAGTTACCCAACTCTGCTGGGCCGTGATGTTATCCTGCCACAGACACTTCAAACGTTTCTTCCTAATTGATACTTGTTCGATAATGAGATTCAATTGATTGTTAATTTGGTAATTGGATTTGAGTTTTGTTTTTTGTTATGCTCAGTTCAAACAGTTACAATGTTTGTCTCTCACATTGTGAGAATGCTTTCATGAGTTACTCAGAGTTTGAGTTTGAAATCCCACTTACACAGACAAAAGTGAAGATAGTAGTAAGGACACTGTTTTAGATGTAGAACATAACTAACATTATAAAAATAAAAATGTGAAAAACAAAGGAATGTGAGTCGGGAACTGAGAAGAAAGTTATTGATGAAGATCTAAATGTATGTGGGCTGTAAGCTTGTTTGTACAATAGTTGAATGAACTCTGGCAGCTGCGTTTAAAAATAATAATTGGCTAATAAATATAATAATAATAATAATAATAATAATAATAATAATAATAATAATAATAACATGAAGTGCTATTATTAATAACTTGCTCTGGAAATGGGGCTTGGCTCTTTTCCTATGACAGATGAACAGGTAGGCAGTCATGAAGGCAGGAAGGCAGGCAAACAGGGTTGGCCTCTGAATTGAAAAAAGACCAGCAGGTAAAGAGATTGCAGCTCACATAACAACTCCATAATTCTTTCCTGTCCTGCACTTGCATTAGCTGATATCTGATACTTAGTGTTCTGCGTTTCCGGTTTTTATCTTTAAAAACATTTTCTGGGAATCTTTCAGAGTTTATTTTACATATATTAAAATAGGGATAAAATTGATACAAAATAGTTTTTAATTGAAACATCTGTGAAAATCAGGGGAAACAATCTCAGAAAAAAAAAAAAAAATTCACATGTGGAATACGATGAGTAACAGTTCTGGTTTCTGGTTAATAATGACCCTGGCATGTATAATGAAAAATAATTTGTGCAAACCACATTTTCCCAAGTTAGCTAGTACATTGCAAACGTTTGGGCAATCGCTGTGCTGACAGAAATAGTATGTACAGAAGGTATGAACAAGTCAGGTTTATTTGCCTTGAAATCATAAAAAAAGAGAAAATTGACAATAAAGCATTACCATTTTCTGTCAAATATTTATGATTAAAATTGTCAGCATAGGCAGTGTTTTATACAGACAGTACTGTCTTACGAAGTCACCAATACATACATGTTTGCAATGAACAGTGGTTGTCCAGCAAAGCACAGCACTCTGACAAACTCATTAACACAGTCATTCGGCGCTTTCTTTTTATTAAAGCACGTGTAAAAGCCGGATTAATGGATTGCTTGTCTCTCACTTTCTTGTTTTAGTTTAATGTGTCACTAATATTTCAGTATGTTCTTTTATTGTCAGCGTGAACATGTACCTCAATGCAGCGGTATTTGCATCTCTATGCATCCTCTGCCTCCCCTGACCCACTTCTGCTATTTTTGCTTTTTCTATACTTCGAAACATTTGTTTTCTTTTGAATATTCATAAACTGATTTACATTTTCTCTCCATTCCTCATCCACTAAAAATATTATATTTATGTGCAAGCATTTCAATTTAGTTTTTGATCAACATGGTAATTACTACGGCCAGCAATTGCCACAATAATCAGACTTGCATTGGCCAGCATAATCAGGTGACAATGTGTTTGTGAAGTGACAGAGAACCACATTTGAATGTTCTTGATCATCTGATGTCTAAACATTTGCTGTATCCTAGCATACAGTGTAGAGCTGTTTATTACAATGTCGGAGGCAAAATAACTGCATTTTAATCAAAATATTGTGTATTTACTAGAAAATAGTACCATGGAAATATTGAGTCAAATTCAGATTAAGGTTAAAAATACATGTGTACTATAACATGTATTTATTTCACAACTGCACAGTTGAGGCCTGTATAACTGGAAGTGCACAACCAGTAAGATTTCTAAAGTGATTTTGTTAGCTACACTTTAAAGAGCAAAGAGTGTGTCCTGTCATAGCGAACTTCATTAATGTGTTGTTCTTGTTGTTTAGATGCACTTTGCATATCATGTTCTGCTTCAGTCATCATAACCTGTTGACTTTTAAATAATGTGAATGTCAGTGCAGCCAGGTGAACATGTCTCCTCTTTAAGTGCAGATGCTACATCAGAGTGTAACCAATGACCTGCCCAGCAGATTTAAGAAATACAGATGCAGACAGTAGTACTGGCACCCTGCACTGTATACAAGAGCACTCAAGAAAAGGTGTGAAATACAAGCATTTAGTGAACATTAGCCATTAATTAACATGACAAAGACCAAAATACACAATTTCTGGTAGTTTAACAAGCAATCTTAACAAAAGCACTTAAGCAATTACAAATAGTTGCTTCTGACAAAAGTATTGGCCCCCATGCTTCAGTATTTCATGAGTCCTCCTTTTGCTTTTATTATGGCTTTCACACATTTATAATTCTTAACCAGTAAGTTACACCTTAGTGAAATATGGGCCCATTCTGTCTTGCATATTTCCTTCAGCTCAGATAGATTGGATACACAATGCTTGGCTGCAGCTTTTTGCAGATCAGTCCAAAACATTTCTATTGGATTGCGAGCTAGTGATTCCGGAGGCCATTCCAGAACTTGTGTCTTCGTTTCTTTAAGAATTCCAGAGTGAGTTAGCTTTGCTTTGGGTTGTTGTCGTGTTGGAAGATAAGTTGTCTGACAATCAGCCGATGAGCAGATGCTATCATTGTACTTTGTAAAATGTTTTGATACATGGTTGGATATCATGATGGAACCATCTCCATGTTTAACTGGAGGTTCAAGGTTTTCTTCATTGAAGGCTTTGCCTTTTTTCTCCAAACATACTGTGGTCCATTTTGGGAGAAAAGTTCTAGTTTTGTCTCATTGGACCAGAAAATTTTGAGAAGAATGCTTTGGATTCCTGTTGATAGTTCTTGGCAAATTTTAGATGGTTTATTTTATGAATTTCCTTTAAAAGTGGCTGCAGTGAAGTCTGTGTAAATACAGCTCTTCTGGTTTCAGGTACCTTTGTACAGTTCTTTCATGGACTATTATCCCGGATGCTTTCTAAATCTTTGTTTAAGACCTTGCCTTTAAATCTTTTTTTTTATTTTAGCTGCTGGATGATTCTCCTACCTGCTGTAACTGTAATTTTCTTTGGATGTCCACTTCTTTCAAGAGTTTCAGTTGAATTTGTTCTGCAGTACATTTTGATTATTGCTCTCTGTGACAGATTAAATGACTCTTGGTGTTAGATCTCCCTCCTGACCTGTGAGGGCACTGTGTAAAAGGAATGGAGTACCCTGGACTAAATGGCATGACAAATTATTCTTTGTGTTAGGTGGAAGTCGGTCATCTAGAAAAGAGGCAGAGCTACAGTACCCAAACTCAGTGACTATGACGGGAAAAAGGTGTGGCATCCACAGAATGGAGGAGCGGATGTGGTCGCTAACCTAAGGGTCATGGGGGAGGGTATATAAGGGGTTGTAGTGTAAGTAATCTGTTCCTTGGTAAATGGTTTGATTCAACCTACAAGGAGCCTGTGTTGTCTACTGAAACAATAAAGTGTTGTGTTTGTTTGTCTACGGAAGTGAAAACTGTTATTTGTCATTTCTAGACAGTTAAAACGACCCGGAGCTGTCGCTATTCAGCCAGCATCAAACCCAGACACCAGCACTTTCCTTTTGTTCACGGAGAACTGTCTTTGCACCTCGAGCACTAATATCATTCACTGTTAACTCTGTCTGTGTTTTATATTACAATAAAATATATATATTATATATATATATATATATATATATATATATATATATATATATATATATATATATATATATAATACGTTTTCACTCTGGGTTCTGTGTTCGATGAGTGGAGAACGGATGTGAAGAGAAGGAAAAAATAAAAAGTAAGCAAAAGAAAGTAACAACTGCTACAACATGCTGGACGCACCAGCATGATACTTGTTTTTCTGTTCGTCCACTGTTTTGTCTTTTATCTTTTGAGAGGGAACACACCCTAAACACCCTGGAGGAAGGTGCTGTTGGTCTTCTGCTACCTAGAGGCAGCCATAAAGAGAACAACAGCCCCAGAGATGCCAAGTGCTACGTTTTGGCCGTAGCAGCAAGGGCTTTGAGGCTCTGCTACGTGGATACGGGCAAGTTAAAAAAACTAAGTTTTTTTTTTAATTAGACTCGCATCAGTGCAACAAGACTGGTGCTTCTGTTTTGTTTTTGTTTTTTTTGTTTTGGTTTTTATGCTTCTATGTTAATGATGGTGTGAATTTCCACATTCCCAATTTTGTATTTTGGGGTGTGTTTGCATCTTATTCACTTGCTGTGATTGGCTTGTGATTTAAAAAAAAAACTAAAAAACATACAGTAACGGAGACAAATTACAATGGGACATGCACCGTCGTCAAGGCTTTGACACAATGAAAAACAACAAACAAACAAGATCAGTGATTGGATGGCCAAGATATATTAAAAATATAAACAAAAAAATAGCACCTATAGCACAGACATCAGAACATCATGCTTACTGTGAGTACTGCAGGTGCGATTTAAGGGTGAAGCACGGGGGAATAAATTATCTTAATGAACACGTCAGAACTAATTAATCCAGGTCCGGGTGGCCAAACTACCATTTCTGATTTTAATGTGTCGATAAATTATTAAAATAATTTGGTTGCAGTGCCTAGCAACGCAGTGTGATACCATAGTAAACGCCTAATTTGATTTTATTTAAATAACAGTGATTTCTTGCTTTTTCTGTGAATTATTGTAGGTGGCTTTTTAGCTTTTTAGGTGTATTGATAGATTACTGCAGCAGTGGCCAGCACTAGCGGAATTCTGCAAAGTAAACAAAGGTAGAGACCTATATTATGCTTTCATTATACTGTATTATAGAGGGAGAGCAGCACGAGCTACCTCTGCCTCCACCACTAAGAAGAGAGGAACAGAAGCTACCTCTGCTTCTCCTGCCGTGGAAAGACTATGTGCTGCTCGGAGATGCCTGCATGTCACCGCCAGCATTACCACCGGCAGCATTTCTGCTACCAGTGGTTCAGCGGGAGGAAGAACTCGCCCTGCTGTTGGCAACATTGCCACCCATGAACCCCTTGAAGTCCCTGTTCTGACTTTGAGTGAGACTTTTGGGATTTTAAGGGGGGAGGTGGCCATTGAGGCCATGTGTGCTGGGCACAAGGGATGGGGGAGGTATGTGGCAGTGTGTATTTTGTGGTGTGTTAATGTTGATGTTTAGGTATTGGTGCACAGGATATAAATGGGTCTGTGTAGCACGAGTGATTTAAAATATATGGTTGTATTTAGGCACAGGGATTGCATAATCACTTCACGTGCAGATAAAGTATGTGAGCACGGGACTGCACAAATGAGTTCACATACTGAACTAATAACAGTATATATGGATGCACATTTTACTCACTCAGGTTGTGTGATCGTTGAGCGGAGAACGGGTGTGGAGAGGAAAGAAGGAGAAAATAAAAGGTAAGCAAAAGAAAGTAACAACGTTCTGTTGGTCATCTAGAAAAGTGCCTCCACCGCTTCCACAACTAGCGGGAGAACAGCAGGAGATTCCTCTGCCTCCACCGCCAGAGGGAGAGCAGCAGGAGCTAATTCAGGTCAAACCCAGGGAAAATAAATACCGAGTGATACACGCCGCTGTGTCACTCCATCATTATTTACAGTTGTTTGCTGTCAGGCTCTGGACATTGTTCATTCAGTAAACACCCTTGCACCTGTAAGTCGTTGTCTGTGTTCATTCTACCCTGCAGCACTGCCTTGCACTTACACTCACTTACTATTAGTTTTGTAGCCACTTCAAACTCTGTGTTTATCTGATTGATCACTTCTACTAAATTCACAGCTGTGTGTCTCTCGTGTAATTTTCTTGTTGTTGATACATTTGCCCCGAGTTCCCAGTTTTGCTTAATGTAATGGCAGGTGACTGTTAAAAATTCTTCTTGTGCCATGCTCGTCTTTACATCGGTAGTGGTGGCCATTGAATTACACTTCTGACTTAAATCCTGTCAAAACTTTTCCTTTGCATGTTTGTGATCCAGAGTAATGAATTTGGATATTGTCTTTCGACAGGGCATTTCATAGCCCGGAGCAAGATTCACAATCAGATTTTTAAACGCAGCTCCCTCTGCTATACTAACAGCTCTGATATCTTGTGTCCACTATCAGGCCTGTTATTTATTTTGCTCTGACACGTTTTATAAACTTTCTTTCCAAAATAAGCTGTCGCTGAAGGTGTTGCTTCCTTTAGTTTTTTTTTACTTGTGTTCCCACGGTTGTATTTTTTCTTACTAAATGATCCCGTAGGTTGGTGGTATTGCCACAGAAGCTCATTAAAACTCCACAAACAGCACATTTTACCTTTTCCATTTTGTTTAAAAAATAATAATCCAAAAGCCTGACTTAAATTTAAAATTAAATTAAATCGACAATTTAACTAGCAAAAACTGATCCTGAAATGTGGAGTACCTCTCTTCGCTAGGTTTTTTTTTTTTTTTTTTTTTGTCACACTTACTCTGAAAACCTACCTGCTGCATAGTGGGTGGAGAGGTTTTTTTATTTTTTATTAATATTATTCTTTAAAGGAACCAGAAAGTAAAGGAATAAGAGTGTCCTATCAATAAACTGATAGATGTGTTTTTTTTTTCTCAACCATCGATGGTTATAACAATGATTCGATGGATTGTCCCAGCCCTAGTTCTATTACATATTTACAGACTATTTATGTAAAGGTCTGTGGCAGAGCGGAAGCCCTGCTGGTATAAATAGTTTGGGATGTTTTTTTTTTTTTTTTTTTAAGTTTGGCAGGCTGGAGTTCATTCCATCTCTGCTGAATACACGTGTGGAATGTGGCTGGGTCTTGATTGAATAATTGATCATCAATCAAGCCACAGACACATAGTATAACAGCAGGATAAATCCTTTTTTGAGAGAGGAGTGTAGGTAAGTGTATCAACTGTGCGGGTTTTGATAACTGCTTTGATTTTGGTCCTTGTGCTTTGTGTTCTTTTTGTGTTTAGTAAACATGAACAATGGCGCTTTTAAACTGCAGCTTCCATCTCTGGGTTTGCTTTCCTGCCACTGACCTGCCTTGACTGCAATGCTACACTGCTACAGCATAATTTATTAATACTGTGATTTGGTCCTTGTCATATTAATTAGTGGCTAACATTCACTCAGTGCTTGAATTCTCTTCTATTAAGTGTAGGGTGCCAATACTTTGTCTGCAACTGTACAACATTTGTTCTATTTGGTATTGGTATTTCTTACTGGTGTATTTATTA
The DNA here is from genome assembly GCF_017654505.1 of Polyodon spathula. Lineage (NCBI taxonomy): Eukaryota > Metazoa > Chordata > Actinopteri > Acipenseriformes > Polyodontidae > Polyodon > Polyodon spathula. Next base: position 1,778,927 of record NC_054557.1, on the reverse strand, counting down.
CACGACATCCACTAGAGTCAGTGTTGCAGGGGGACAGGCTTGTATTTAAAGACAGGACATCCCGCCAGATTAAAATAAATAAATTGGTAAGACATACCACAAAGATTGAATTAATCCACTGGGGGTGTAAGAAAAAGAGATCAACAGCAAAACAAGGAGATTGGGAGACTGGTGTCCTGCTAAAGGGATAGGAAAAGCATTCCTGGATTGTATCAAAGCATTTGTGGGTATGCCTTGTATCAAAGGAAGGGATCTGTTAGAAACATAAATGTTAGCAAAAACATAGTTAAAAGTTTTGAAATGTGTACTTTCAGATATAATTTAGAAATATTAAAAACACGTATCACAAATTCAACAATTAAAGTCAATGACCCCAAAAATCAAGTGTGTCTCCGTCAGTTCTAATCTGACACTTATCCAACGCCTTTTTACGCCATAAAATCAAACACTTTTCTGAGGGTTTCCGGCAGTCGCAATGGGTGTAATTGACATAAAAAAGGTAAAACTTAACATATGTATTAAGTTAAATCTGGAAAACAAACTTTTTTTTTTTGGTTAAATCTAGGAAAAACTGGGGGACATGTATCAAGAGTTTACGATGGAATTAAGGCCATAGTACAGGGTTTACACCAGCCTTAAAATTGCCCTGTATAATAATAATCTTTACCTTTCATAATGGACCACCATCACAAAGTGCTTTACAAGAGGATAGACTAGGGTGTGTGAACTATGCATCAGCTGCAGAGTCACTTGCAACAACGTCTCACCCCAAAGACAGAGCACAAGATGGTCAAGTGACTTGCTCAGGGTCACACAATGAGTCAGTCACTGAGCTGGGATTTAAACCGGATTTAACTGCTGGTTACAAGCCCGTTTCACACAGCCTCCTATCATGACACTTTTGGCAAGTTAAGGCCATTTTAGCACCGTCAAAATGCGCTCTGCCGTGCAATGCACTCCACTGCTCATTAGCCATGCACTTCAAGGCGTGTCAAGCCTTAATTATATGCATGGGCGAATTGTAGGCGGGGCTCATTTGTAAATGAAGTCTGTGATATTAAAATTACATTTATGAAGCAGCAGAAGAGCTGCGTCGGCTTTAAAGGGGTCCACAAATAAGTCAGATTTCAAATTCATTCTTATTTGCACACAAAGAAAAAGTCAGAAAGCAGCTGATAAGAAAGACCATTATGGCAGCAGTCATAATGTGATGGAGAGTGCAGGCTCCTAACCTTCCTGAACAGCAGGAACAGAGGGAGAGCATTAAGAAGGGGGAGAGTATTTACAGTCCGCATTACCCTTTTTGATCTCCCTGAGGATTAAACCGGTTATTTCATTATGTACAATTATTTTTATTCGTTGTATAATAAACTATGTTTATTTGGTTTTATCAGTTTATAATAATATAATATAATATAAAGTCAAGACACTTAGTCAACACGGGTCATTTCTACCTCTCCAGATGAGCTACCTGGGCTTTAGTGGGTTACCATAGCTTGTTTGCATACCATATCTCCCAGTAACAATCCGTGATGGTAAATCACATCTTAAACCATTACTGGCTGGTAAAATAACCAGGCCGTAGTGTTATAAATTGTGTGTAAAATATTGCCCAGTACTTTTTTTTTTTTAATGACTGGAAATTACTGCCATCTTTTATGCATATGGATTTCCATCTCCACACCCTGCACACTTTGTCTGGTGTTGCAAGGAGGGTCCCTGCTTGAATTTTCTATCTCAAGGGGTCAGGACATACAAAAGGTTGAAAACCTTTAGGTGAGTGCGTTGGCGAGTGCGTTTGCGTTGGCGTTGGCGTATTATTTTGACTACGTGTAGTGAAGGGGATTGCCCAGCCTACAGCCGGTTAATCTTTTGTTTGAACCTTTATTCTGGCCCTTGTGACAGTTTTTTTGCTCCTGTTTATTTGTTGTTTGTTCATTAAATATTCACTCTAGTGCTAAAACTGCAGTTTCCTTGTCACTGAGTCTCTTTCCTGCTGATAACATCTGGGCCCACAGTGCTATCCTGTTACAGCATTACATGTCTGCAGTAACAATATTGTATTGTGCTATCAGCCCCCAGTGTGGTAAAAGGGGAGACTGATTAGGGACCTGTCTGTTCCTGTGGTGGTTTTACATTGACACACACAATGTGTGTGTCTGGTGTAGTGATTGTGTTGGGGACCACCTGTAGCACATTACAGGGGTCGTGATTGACAAGTGGGGGCCCATGGGTGTTTCTGGTGGGTTTAATTTAGGGTTTAATAGGAGGTTGACTACTGTGTGGGTGGGATAAGGGAATGATTATAGGGGTGCTCCAGGCTAGCCCAGCAGAGCTGAGCTAGTTTGCAAGCTTTTCAGTATGCTGCTAAAGTGGGCTGGTACAGTGTAAACAAGTTAATGGCAGTACAAACACTTTGTGCCTGAGCCGTGTGGTATGGATTGTCTCTGGGGGTCTGCCGATGTGCAACTCTTCAATACTATGACATCTTTAACGCTGATGAAAACGTTCCCGTAATAACGCAATATTATCTCGTAATAACAATAAATATTTGTATACTATGTGACGCTGATGAGCTTCTGTTAAAAATAAAAACCCATAAATGTAGTGTGAATTTTGAGCTAGGTCAGGGTCAAACAGGTCATTTCAAGAACAGTGAGAGCATAGAAATACTTGGGGCAGCTGGGAACTAAGTGTACTACTAAGACAATAAAAACATTCAGAGAATTAGAAATGAATTGTACCGCGGATTACTTGATTGCATTAGAAAAACTGCCATCGCTAAACTTCACACTTCACACAATGAAAAGAACGTTTGCCACTATCTCAGCTATATGACAGCGTGCTTGCTGTGGTGTTTAATATCGTAAAAAACAGAACAAACTCACTGAAACTTGTTTTTTTTTTTTTTACTGAAAATATAAATGGCAACATGTAATCATAAGAGCGTGTTACATACTGTTAGTTACGGACTTCAGTAACACTGAGTATGCAAGATACAGCATGCTATTTCTCATATCACAACTGTACACAATTAGGGGCAGTCACCATTTCTATACAGTGGCAAAATATCTCAAATATAAACACGCTGAGTTCACCGTAGTCATC